>NC_043995.1:8642500-8797500 GCF_902150065.1 Myripristis murdjan | reverse complement strand
TATAAGACACATGACCCAGCACCAGGCCTCAGGCAGGCAGAGTCTCACAGCACTGCACCACCCCCCACACAAGCCAGCATCCAGCATAGAGCATAACACACACGCACACACACACACACACACACACACACACACACACACAGACATATACCTAAACGTAGATGTCTAAAACTCACCGTATGCAGCCACCCTCCACCCTATACACATTACATATGTGGATATCCCACCACCCGTTCTGCTAATGGGCTCCATCTGCTATAAAGTGCATTTCCCCTGCAGACAAGACAGCGTGTTCCTCTGCTCTGTCAACAACAATCATTACAGTTTTCATCAGGATTTTCCCTGTGCGTGTGAAGATGGTAGAGCTTAAGCATCGCTCTCCACCCCTGCCACAAAAGCTTTGTGATTGTAATCACAAGAAGAATTATAGCAGTCTGTTAAGGCTATGATGCATGGGCTGCATTTGGATTAAATACAGGTGAGCAGTTTGAGCAAACGCTGAAACCAAGACTGTTCATATGTTACACAGGTCCTTTGATGTTTCAAATTTTTCATGTAGACTATTTCTAAGTTACAAAAATCCTTTGATATTTTGACTTGCCATTTTTTGTATGGTTTTTGTTCTTCCAAGTCATTGAATTATACCTCCAAAAACACTTCTCTGTTTTACCTTTAAGTAAAGTTAAGACAGTTTTTGAATCATGCTGTCAGCCTGCTTTGTCATCCACATTGACAGTGTCCTAGCTGCTTGTCCCCATCCCCGCAGAAGACCATAGCGTATATATTACCCACAGATGATAAAAAAAAAAAAAAATGTTGCACATATCATTGAAACCACCTTGATGATCGCAGGGCAGATGCAGTTTCAGTGCAAACTCACCACTCTGTAAATCGCTGCTGTTATTGTTCATGATGATCCTATAATTCATCATGTGTGGAATTGGCTGTCATTTTGAAGTTTTATTGCCTGTGTAGGCTTGATGTAAACACCCTCTGCAGCCAGGTGTGTGTGTGTGTGTGTGTGTGTGTGTGTAAGTGTCTCTCTCTGAAAGGGATAAGGGACTCAACCTGCGCCTCTTCCACGTGCCTGTGACAAACCTGGCGTCTACCTTCTTCCTTTTGATTTCATCTCCCAGCTTCCCCCACTCGCTCTGTACCACCTCTATCTCCCCCTCATCATCTTTGTCCTCTCTCTCTCCCTGACCCTCTCTTTTCCTGGAGAGCACTGATGCATAGTAGAGCGAGGTTCCGCTCTGTCACCCGTCCAATCGCGGCCAACCTCTCCCCCGCGTTAAGCCAATGGGTGGCCAGAGATGGCTGTCGGGGGAGGGGCCAGGGGAAGGGGCAGGGTTGGGGGTGCTGGTGTGCATTCTGGTTGTTCCCTGACTCAAGGGATATAAAGGATGCTTGGGTCCTGGCGGCTGCAGGGGAATATCACCATCATGCCCTCTCCATCCTTTTCGGCAGATGTATTCGCAGTTCTCAATGACGCTGCTACAGAGGCAGTGTTGATTTATTGATTCTTTTTTTTTTTCTTTCTTTTTTTTTTTTACTGCTAAGATTCATAAAGGAATCTGGTGATGCTGTTGGATTACAAGTTATTGGATTATAAGTACAGCAAATTTTTCAGAGAATTTTTCAGCTAGAATATTGCAGGTAGATGTTTGATCTATAGCAGGGACTTAGTGTGGTTTGACTGTGGCAAAGAGAAATCACAGGCAGAAACAAGATGTTTACAGGCAAAAGAGCTAATTCTGTCTAGTTTTTCTCTTCTTTTTTTTTTTTTTTGTTTTTACTTATGGGATTATCATTGATATTAGATTCATACCATGTGGTTTTATGTGTTTTGAGCTGCACATTTCAGCTACACTGGGCTGCTGAGATAGTAGGAGGGAGGGATACCATTGAGAGAAGCTGATTAGAGTAATGGAGTTGTTTACTTGAAACGGCAGGGAGGATGGAGGGGAAAGCATGGGGGCAGTGTCATCTGTCATAGTAGCTTTGATTCCTCAAGCCGACAAACATTTTTCTTAAAGGCGGAGGTTATAACATCTGTGATCCTTTGGAGGATCATAAGTGGGTCTAGACCCACTATGTTTTCTCCCGTCGTGCTATCTGCTTCGCTGTTCAGATAACTGCTTGGAGTCAACAGGAAGGGAGGACAAGGTGGCAACATGGCTATCCAGATCCTCTCCGCTGGACTTTGTAAGTATTCCCTAATGTATTGTTAAAGCATTGTTGAGCAATTTTTGGACCATAAAATTTGATAATATTAAAGGTTTTAATAATGTAGATCTCACATGAGAAGATGATTCAAAGTGTTTTGTGGGCTGTTTTAATCTTCATAGTGCAGGTCCCTTAACCATGTTCACCAGCATGTTGGTGTGAAGGAAACTACTAGCAGGTAGCCTTAAAGCTGTGCTATTTCCTTGGACTTCTGGTTTGACTAGATAGAAATAATGTGGGAGTTTTCATTTCCCCTGCTGCCCAATATGCTGAATGTATTTCCTCAGGGAAACTTTGAAGGCATGAAAGAGTGGTTTGCAAAATATGGAGCTGTTGGCGTCAGTGTTCAATCACGCTATTGAGGAAACTTGTACAAATAATGGGAATGATTATTCATTCCTGTTCAAATTTAGATGAACATCCCTAGAGACCAATGAGAGGAAGGTGGGTGGGTCTAATTAGCTCCGTCCCTTTTCCACAATAATTGGGAACCTGGAAGGTTCCCAAGAAGAAGAGAAAGCATGAAAGCATGGGAATGAGGTTAGTAGAAGAGCAGGATCTTTGCGCTCAGCACTGACCAGAGTATACTGGATTTGCTGTCAGCAAAAGAAGCATAAAAGGTTGTATTGATCTGAGTAACTTACCCCTGGCTCTGACATCTTTTGAGCAAAGATGATGATTGACAATTTCACAGTATTGAGACTGAGTTGCACAAATTGTTACAGGTAGAAAGCAAAGAAATATCACTGGAGTTGCTCACAGTTCCTTTAAAGTTAAAGGCAAAAACCTGACATGACCTGATATGCTCCCCCTTCAGCCATTTATTAACCCACTAAGAATAATCTCTCTTAATCAGTATTACATATTTGGAAGTTTTTTCCATGAAAAAAACATCCCTTCAGGCCTTAAAACGGCGTAAATTTAACTCTACACCTTGTCTTCATTAAGGATGAACGGATTTATGAATATACAAATAGTCCCTGCCTGCTGGCACTCTAGCTCGTAACTTGTATCATATTTGATCGTTTGTCCATCTAAAAAAATGTTTTTAATCAAATCTCTTAGTTACATTAATATTGTTTATGTGAAGCAGCCAGTTGGATTGGCCTTGTTGATCTTTTGAAAATAAACCGACCAGCACCAGCCCTGCCAGTTGCAGGGGCTGGTGCGTATTTTTTATTTTCATCACCACCAACCATAAGCATTAAGGCTACACTTTTTTATAGGCAGAATTGGTTAAAATGAGGTTGATGTGAGTAATTATAATCATCACTGTAATAATAATATGTTCTGCCTCTTTTTTGTCTTTTTGACTCATGCTGATTTTATGACATTTTATTTCTGTCACAGTGGGGATGAGTCACCAGCTAAAAAGGGTGCCGCAGTGATTGCACTTTTAACTGATATGTGATTAGTGGTGCATTTTTTTTTTTTTTTTTTAGTTTCATAAAAACATTTTGATGACATTACCATCCATCAGCTCCATTGCTTGTGTCTAAATTAAATAATGCACCTTATTGAGTGACAAGACTATAGACAGTATCAGTGTGCAAGTCTGCCGTCCATCTCGGTGTGAATTCTTTTGAGATATTATAACCATCCTCAGAAATTGTGGTGTACGTGTATGTGTGAGAGTGAATGTGTGGGAGGGAGCGTTATGTATGTGTGTACGCATTTGTGAATATTAGCTATGGTGAAATGTCCAGTTGTAGTTGTGCACCTCACTGTATGTGCAGCAGGGCGTATTTACACATGTACGTTTCAATACCTGCAACATGGTTATGCATTTATCACATTAGTGAAACATGTATGGTCCAATAATGCCAGTTAGCTTACACTAAACTCTGCACTATACTTAGAGCCACTTCTCTGTGGCATCACCACTCTGTGAAACGGCTATTTTTGGTCTGCCATCTAACTAATGAATGCATGTGAGTCATGTGGTCTTTCACTCTGCCTCCTGCAAAGGTTTGTGTTTACATGGTGGAGCTGTAATCAGCAGAGGAGCTGAATGGAGGATACCATCATTTGCTCAGTTAGCATCACACAGGCCAGCTGTTCGCAGCTTTAAACGGGAATATTGCTCAATTTCATAATTAACACGTATTATTCCTGGGCCTAGTTTACTCTCTCCCAAAGCCGGCGCAGACCACAGAACTAAGACCTGAACCTGTGATGCCCTCAGGTGTAACGTTGCAGTCTGGAACTGTGCTGTAAAATTGGAAATGTGGTCACAGGGACTATGAAAGAACCTGGCTTTTTTGTAGGGGTTAAGGGTGTAGTTTGGTTTAACTAGCAACATAGGAATAGAATAAAGCAAATTTGGATATAAAACTTTAACAAACCTCCTGTGGTTCTGTAAAATGAGTTTTCCATTTCTTGTCTCTGCAATGGCTCCAGATTTTTTTTCTTAAAGATTATTTTTTTCATCATTTCTGTTTTATTTGATAGTTACAGTAGACGGAGACAGGAAAGTCAGGGGATAGGATGGGGAAGACATGAAGCAAAGGGCCTGGGCATGGATTCGAACCCAGGACGCTGCATTTAGGACTCAACCTTGAAAAGTGCTGTGTGCTCTACGTTTCCTAAACCAATAAAACTCACAGCAAAAGGCACATCAAAATGATTGGCACAGTGTATGACTGATTACTTGAAAATGTTACAGAGAGGCCCACAGGTTCATGCTAGACACTCAACAAGCACGATCAGCTACTGAACTCAGTCCAGATTGCATACACATGGAAGGCGGCATTAGTATTACAGCCAGATTAAGTTACATTACATCAGTAAACTGAGTAGACATACAACAGTTCCAAAAGTCATATTTAGCGAGGAAAGAGTCCTTTTACACTGAGTCACACTGATCGAAGAAGCTAAAATTTCAGCTGCCTTGTCTTGTGGTCTCTTTCTTATTTTAACCAGTGATTTAGGACTAATGATTTGTCTCCGTAATTCATAAAGGGGGTTTAGGATAAAATTTAGGAGCGATGACTGTTCACTCATTGCTGCTTGTGGGCTGTCCTTTCATCCCCATTTTTCATCTCGCGGTAGTTTCTCCTGCTCGACCTATGGGCTAGGCCGGTGGGGTTTCAGACTTTTCATGTTCCATGTTTGACTTTATTTGAGATGTCCCCATTTGACTAGAGACCCTGATATGAAAATATATCTTTGTGTTAACTATTGAATTGTTTAAATGTCTGACCAATAGATTTAAAGTGGTGATGTTATTCATATTTTTTTATCGGAGCAAGTTGTAGTGAATTAAAGTAAATCAAACTATTCCACATGTTGCTGAGGAACCTCTGGAAGCCCCTCAAGGACCCCCTGGGGATCCATGAACCTCACTTTGTACACCAGTGCATCAGGCAGCTGTAGGATGAAGTGAAATATGTTCCTTGTAACGATCACATTTGACGTTAACTCTGGAAAAAGAGTCAAACTTGCACCACTAACACCCAACCCTCACTCTCCTTGGACTGAACGGGTAATTGGCCTCTTCATTTTCTGTCTGTCAGTTCGGTAAGAGTGTTAAGTTCAGTGTTGGAGATCAAAATCTGACACGGCTTTGCCCACAGTGACACTCACTTTGGCATGCTGTCTAAGTAAGTATGTGGCTTTTGGATTTGCTTGACACTTTCCACAGTGCAACCTGCAGAAGTGGGACCTGCTCAAGCCAGGTCTGAGTCAAAATGTGCCTAACAGAAATAAAATCTGTTGACTGAAACCATAGCCATCTGACAATCTGGCTCACCTATGACTGGCCTAGGCTGGAGCTGTGGTGAGAGCCAGTCTTTTATAAAATAAAATAAAAGTAAATAAAATCTGGTAGCAATGAATACTTATGATGGCACATATTTGGAGCTTTCCTTAAGCCTACTTTTTGCTGATACATATGTATTTGTTATTCTTTGAGGCCAAGGCACATTCACTCAAAGATGATCAGTAGTAAGTGTAGAGGGACTGCTCTCTATGCTGTCAACCAAGTCAAAAAATCCATGTCGTGTATCCATGACCCATGCATGATACATTTTTAAGCCGGAGTCAATCAGAGTATGTCACATCATTGCAAATGTCAGTAAGCTTCAGGTACAAGCTTGGTACTGAGAGAATAGTCTAGCTTTCTGTCCTCTGCATGTCGACACTGCCTGAAACCTTCTCTGGCCCCGGGCAGAGAGAGAGAGAGATGAGCCTCTTGGCCGTGAAGTAAAGCACAGTGACCCAGAAGCATTTAATATTTAAAAAGCCCGTCAATATGGATTCATCTGCAGCTGGATGATGGGAATATGAGGGTCAAGACCACGGCTATAGCTCATTTTTGTAGATTCCTGTGGCCTGTCTCTCATGCAGGGAGATTTTAGCTGCTTAGTTGTGATCAGTGTACATTTTAAAACCAGATGCACCGCGAACCATCGGACAGCTCTGCCACAGACCGCCAAAATATGCATTTCTTGTATGTAATTTTGCTTCTCAAATTGACTGACAGGGCTGTTGATACGATCACTGATGGAATGTGACAGATGAATGAGCCGTCAGTGTTTTCGAAGCTTGACATGTGAATGCAAATACTTGCTTTTGTGCGATATCTATTGCACAGTTTCAGTGTATTGTATAGTGTGCAGGTTCATTCTTGTAGACTATCTGATATGAAATCTGGCAGGGTTTGATTTATGAGCGCCAAATGTTTTTGAAGCCTTAGAATGTAAAGAGTAAATACATTTTGAGGGTATTGTCTATTCATGAATGACTGTTTTCCCCTGATCAGTGTGTGCAGTGACCCCTACTGGGTGACAAAAAGAGTGCAGAGAGTGGGTCTCTCTCTCTCTCTCTCTCTCTCTCTCTCTCTCTCTCTCTCTCTTTCTCTCTCTCTCTCTCTCTCTCTCTCTCTCTCTGTCTCTATCACTCGCTCTCTCTCGCTCTCTCTCTCTCTCCTTGGTGTGCATAATCACGTGGTTAAAGTGTTGTAACTGTCACATTTATTTGTGATTCTCATAGATCTGCCGTCATGCAGATGGAAATAGAAAGTGTAGCAGGACTATATGTGGTATTCTATCCATATGCAGTCGGGGTGGAGTCCCAATTCAGATGTGGTTGTGTGTTGTTTGAATGGAGTGGAGGCCCAGAAGTCATGAAAAAAGACCTACAATTAACTGGCTAGGAGCAGAGCATCCCAAATTAGGAGCAGATAGCAAGTCATCTAAAGGGTGAAGGGTTGTTTCTCATGTTCGGCTATGCCATGTGCGCTCTCTCTCCCTCCCTCTCTTTTTCGCATCTTTTCCACCTCTGTCTTTTTCTTTCCCTTTCTCTCTCTCTCTCTTCCTCCCCCTCTTTTTTCTCTCTTGCATAATTGTTAGAAACTGAGACACAAGGGAGGCTCACCAAAATATGAAAATAACTAGATGAGATTAGATTTGGAACTGAGCAGCACTCTAAATTGGTGTGAAATATTTCCCTCTGTAGAAACACTGTTGTAAATCAACTGGCAAGTCGCACACATACTCCCACAAGTTTGCACAGCTTATTTACTTGTTTACCTTATTATTTTGGCATATGTGTGTGTATATGCTCGCACAAAAAAAGACTGCTTGTCTTTGGGTGTTTTACATTTAGGCGTTTAGCTGGCAGTTTTATCCAAAGTAATTTCACTCAGAAGCATGTAGGGCAAGCACTGTACCCTTTTACTGTTTTTTTCAGTTTAGTGATATATCAGGCTGAAATATTGGATACCAGTGTTTCCATTTTACAATATTGTTTTTTGTTCTTTTTTTGCCTAGTAGTTTTCAAATTTAAAGATATTGGCTATTGGCAGCTTTAGTCAAAAACGAATATTGGCTGTAGAAAAAAAAAACAGATTAGTCAAACCCTTGCTCAGACCTCGAGGCTGGTGCAGAGAGTAAACTTGTGACCTTTTCGTTGCAGAGAGGTATCTCTAGCCACTGCAGGCTGCCCTGAAATGGATGTGTGGTGTGTGTGTGCGTATCTATGCATGTGGGTCAGATGTCCCAGCAGATAGCCCTATGGATCTGTGTTTGCATGGCCAGTTGTTTTCAGGGCTGAAATAACAGACGTAAGCCATAGGATATGTTAGCCGCCTCCTGGCCTGGAGACAACCTATGGAGCCGTAGCCTGTAGCTCCATGTCTGCCGTGTGTACTCACCAGCACATTGGCCTTTGTTGAGGGCAAGTCTAGTGAAAACCTATTCACAAAGGAATGGAGCAGAGGAGGAGGAGGAGAGGGAGGGGACAGGAGAGGCATTGGAAATGAGATGAGTGGAGCGTTTGGGAGAGGGAAAGGATGTGGAGGCAGGAGGAGAGGGAGTAAAGGGAGAAGTAGAGGCGATGGGTGAAGAAGATGAACAGTGAGTAGAAGAGATGGAGGGGAGGCGGGCGAGATAGAAGAGAAGGAGGTGGGGAGGAGACGCAGAGGAGGAAGTGATGCATTCAGACATCACGAGCTCATAAGCAATCAGAGCAGGCCCTCTTTCCTCTGCTGCATGCACAAACTAGCTGGTACTGAGGCTCACACTCACACTCACACACACACACACACACACACACACACACACACACACACACACAAATGTAATGAAACAGTGATGCATAGAACTTCTAAAAGTGTCTGTGTGTGCTTGTGATTGTGTGTGTGTGTGTTTGTTTCTTCCTCTGGGAACTGGCTGTGACTGCTGAGCTTGTAAACAGGAACTATTCAGCTTTTAGCAAGCTGGAAGCCCTGCAGGTGCACACACACACACGCACACACACATGCACACATAGCCCAGTATGGTTGGATCTAGTTACAAGAGTTTCTGTGTGTTTGTTGCCCTTGTTGAGACAGGAACCACAGAGTTTGATTCTATTTATCCCGAAACACTGAAATACAGAAATACACACTCTGTTACCGGCATCTATGACGCACACTGATCCTGTTTAGAAAGCGGACATGCATAAAAGGACCGAGGTAACTGAGCAATTTATGCTTTTTTTTTTTTTCATTTCTTTTTGAGCTCCAAACAGTTGGTTAACAAAACACCGCTTCAGGTTTCAGTTTTTCTAGCGGTTGACATGAAAAGGAAATTTACTAATGCTGTTTGAGCGGTTTAAGAATGCCTTATTTTTCCGGTAGTTTTAGCATAAATGTGTTTCACAGAGCCGACTGTTTGCTGCCCTGTCTCCACGGGTAACCTGCACTTCAACAAAGCCAATTCTGGCATTGCATCAACACATCTTATTTTAAAATACAATGTGCTACTGATGATGTGTTTTGTGGGCCAGCCCAGAAGTCACTCTGACCAGGGGCATCCTCTGCAGAGTTCAAGTTAAATTCAGATTTGCCGCAAAGCCCTATGACACTTAGGCCTACACATTTCCTTAGACATGACATTCACCACAAACCAAAATAGTTTTTCAACTTTTGACCCGCATATACAATTAATATAGACAACAAGCTAATATTGTACTAAAATGAACTACTGATGTAAAAAATGGTCAAAAATGTTAACAGTTTCAGTATAGCAACTTTAAAAAGCACACAACTTTCAAGCAGGTAAGAGGTTAAAGTTTCTTTTGAGATGTCAACTGGTATAATTTTTTTTTTTTTTTTTTATCATCGACCAAAATGTTAAGCTCTCTTAGGCTTATGTTAACCCTGGACCCTATAGTAAAAAAAAAAAATCTGGCCAAGGAGCCCCTGTCTTGAAAATGTTCAGTCACTTCTGGGTTTTACAAACTGTTTTCACAGTAGCCATTTTGACGTGAATAGCAGGGTAAACACAAGTGCTATGCCACATTCACATCATATTGTTTTTATATCCAACTAACAGGCAAATGAATCAGTATCTGGAAAATGGTGCCTTAAATGTAAATAAATGCAATGTTAATGCTACTTTTTATCGTGCATGCTTTGTAACAGCAGCTGCCTGCCATAAAACTGGGCATGTTTTGTTCAGTGAATGGTTTAATAATGTTACCTTTTGATATAGACACAAACAATTGTTATAAGCTTAGTTTACTTTTCACAGCTGAACACAATCTTTTTGAGCTCTACCCTCCCTTCCATATGAGGTGAATGCAGCATTAATAATGTTTTTACTAAGGTTTCCTTCCATTTAATTGTACCAGAGCCTTAATTGATGTCATTAGTAAGACCTGTATTTACCCTGCTGTTCATTTCAAAATATCTGCTGTGAAAAAGGCCTATTGTCCCCCTTGGTTCAAAGTTTATAAATTGAGCCTGTGGTGCTGGTGGTGCATGGGAGTAGAGAATCCTATTATCAGTGCTCAGCTGTTGCCCTGTTGCTGCTGCCATCAGCTGAGGTCATTGTTTGGCTGAGTGGATGCTTCCGCCGTCAAAAGCGTTGATGTTGCCGTGAGTCTCGCACTTTCCCAGACTTCTCTCTCTGCTGCAAAAACCTAACATCTGAACAACTCATTTAGTCTCATATATGTCAGTGAAATAATCCCACTTGTTTCCAATGCTAATCACCTTGCTTCCAAACATTTATTGAACCAATATCCCTGTCTTCTAGTAGTAGTAACTACTGTATTTATTCAGTGAAACAAGTGATACTGCATTTAAAAACAAGAGGGATTATCTCATCCTATTGATTTTTTTTTTTCTTGTACAGTGGATGCAGTGCAGATGCAGTATGCCCAGGGTTTGTTGGGTGTGTTACACTTCTCCACAACCTCACCACCGCATGATAACACAGGCTAGCTCGTTGTTACTCTCAGCCCTCTCTCTCTTCCTTCTCTCAGCCAGGTAGTGATACAGAGCACCACAGAGGCACACACTCGCCTTTCTCTCCGCTGTTCTCTGCCTGTCAAGTGTTGTTTGGTCCACTGTGCTTTATTGGCTTGGTTTTGTAGCGAGGGGACAATCCAAGCAGGGTTTGGATAGAGGGAGCTGATGAATGGCGCTCCCTGAAAATGTACAAAGAGTTCTTGCTCTCCACTTCATTGTTGTGTTGATGCGACTCAGCTGGCTGCTCAGAGAGTTTATACACTTTGGGGGGCTCACAAGCGGGCAGATGCACATGAATGCTCGATGCTAAAAAGTGATTTTCTACTTTTCTAGCTCTCTCCCACGGTCTTCTCTTCTCTTCTCTTCTCTTCTCTTCTCTTCTCTTCCATCCTTCAGCAAAGTTCAGTACATAAAGCATGAAACAAATGTTCGGTTGGTTTCCAGAAAAAGGAGGCTCCACTAAGAGTCAGTGTGCTTTAGTGGAAAGAGTATTTAACCTCCCCTTGGAGAATTTATTCGCTTTTTAAGTCATTCTTTGTAATTTCTTAATAGGTTCGATATGAAAAGTTCCTCAAGCCAAGCCTTTCTTTTCTTTCTTTTGTGGTAAAAATTCTCTCTCCGAATTGATTTAATGCAAGGGGAAATGCACAAAGCTTAGGAAGTGGAAAGACACCAACAGACAGAAAATAAGAGATCACTGAGGTTGGGCAACAAGGAGCTGAAATCTTGATCATGTCAGTAGAATATGGCTTCGTATGTGTGGTGTGTGTGAGTGCATGCAAACACACATGAAAGCTTTTCAGATGGAGAAAGAGAGAGAGAGAGGTTATTATAGGACAGATGTTGGCAGCAGTCGTATTGTGAGGTTGGCAGATAAAGAAGGGTGGCAGCAAGGCATCCACAGCTGCAAAGACCAGCCAGTGCCAGCTGATAAACAAACACACACTCACACACACATACACACCGCTCTTACAGCTGACTCCCTCTCTCCCTCACTCTCTCTCCCTCTCATTCGGAGGTGACAATTCCTCTCAGTTATTTATTCCAGCAGGATCAGTCAGATATGCGACCTGGATCGCCTGCATACACACAGGCAGACAGGACAGAAGGACAGACTTCTCTGTCACACTCACAGACAAGAGAAAGGCTGTCAGCTCTGGCACACACACACACACACACAAATAAGAACACAGATGACACACAAGGACAGGCAAGAGGAGGGACTAACACACTCACCAGCTGAACTGTAGACAGTATATCTAGTTTATATGATATGATATTATCTGATCCACTTTCCAAAAGTCAATCGTCACATCAACCCGGGATAACTAAGTTCTTCAGGAGTTACATTATGGGATCTCTGGAGCTCTGAGAGGCTCTTTTGTGTCACCTCAGTTGACTTTGGAATTGTGAACATGGCCGGTCTCACAGTGTTGTTTCGTGTCCTCTACATGGGCTTTCTCAGGGGGAGACAGGGTCGACTGACTGTGGCTCCAAGTCAGACCGATAAGAAAGGCGGTAGGTGGTCCGGCAACATCATACGAAGGCGATATATTCTGTGGATTTGATTTGTTTTCTCTCGTCATTTGATCGGATGGGTCAGAAGCGCTTTCAAGTCAGGGATCTGTGTGTTCCAGTATAAATACGTTGCACTTGGTGTGTGTCTGTCTGTGTGCTACTGTGTTTGTTGCAGTTTGTGGTGATTCGTGTTAATCGGAGGACTTTTAGAGGCTGGATCATGATTTCTTATAGTTTTTCCTTGGAGCCAGTCAACCCATTTTCAATCATATCACAACGTTGCTCCCGATTTGGAGAAAATAATGGTAATCCCCCCCCCCTTGACTTTTCCTTCAAAGGAGCTTAATTTCTCTCTCGGACCTGAACAATGAGCTTTGTTGTGTTTTCACAGTTCAAAAGATGTTTGTACAAAAGACCGTTTGGGCTCCGATTGTTTTATGGGAGTGGCATCGCGTGAGTATTTGAGTGAAATTCAGCCATTTTCAGTAAAGGGGGAAACACTAAGACATGATGACTCACTAAGCTTTTGTTCTTGCTCGGGGACTCACACTGAGACAAGAGCCAGTGATCAACAGAGTCCATGAAGTTTGACAGAGAAGCAAAGGGGACGATGAAGTTGTTGACTCAATTAGAGGTTTATTGACTCAAAGGGCCTTACCGTGCCATTAAGTACCATTTTAAATGAATGGACTGATTAGTGGTCTACCTCAAAAATTCTCTAGTTTGCCAAATGTTAGTTTTGTATTTTTTTTTTTTTAAACTAAATAAGTTATCAGGTTTCACTTGTTCAATTCATGCAGTTAAATTTGGATAATTTATGCCAGTGCATTGAGAGTTGACTTTTTTTTTGCAGTGTGTGTGGTTCTTAGTGAGATGGCTTGGCTCAAAGCTTCTTACTGCGAAATCTATGTTTTGCAGTAAAAAATTATTACACCAGAATGTAATAACCCAAGGTCCCTAAATGAATACATTTCTTACAAATGTATTCATTTAGGGATGCACAATATTTGCAGCACTGGTCCTTAGGTGGCCCAGTGCAAATGCTTGCAGTGACCAGCGGGGTCTGAGTATTAGTGAGAGAGAAGATTACTACCAATCATCATTAAAGCCTATTTCACCCGCAAATCCACCAGCGACAACTGTTTTGTTGGCTTAACATTTTTTTCCTTGTGAGTAGCTGGCCGGGCACACAGGGAGGGGAGAAACTGCTTAATGCAAAGCAGCACTTGTTACTAAATCTTGCTTTGGGGAGGGGGCTTGTGACATGGGGGGACTGGGAGAAGAAAAGCCAGTTGGTGAAGGCAAAAAGGAGCTGGCAGTGCCTTTGGCTCTCTGCAGCTCAATGGGTGGCAGGGCGTTGGCCAATATAGGGCTCGGCTCTTGTTTTGCCTGCCTACTTGCCACTTAACAATGGCAGAGTCAGAAACCTAGAACTGATAGGATCAAATCCACTGTAGACTTTTGTGTAGACTGGTTTTGGTTTTGGAACGGTTTTGCACTGGTTGTGGTTTACAATGGCTGTGCTGGACAACCACAGCTGGCAGTACGCCCAGGCAGGAAAAACCCTGATCAGGCTCTCAGGTACAGTAGTCACCATCATCGATTTATTCTCTTATGTTTCTCCAGCATCTTGTTCTGTATTTTGATTCCCAATAGAAGACGCAATATGATAGTAACCTCAAACGTGCCACTGAAATTATATCTTGTCCGCGCTTGAAAAGAGAATATTCATTTTGCTATTTATGGATTGAAACCTCTCTTTTTTTCATTCACTTTTAATTTTGAAGAATCGGACTAACATTAAATGTAGAGGTTTCAGCTAACATTTTGTGAATGTTCAGTTGTAGTGTGGTCTTGTGTTTAGTGTAGTTTTGTGTAGTGTAGTCTTGTGTTTTGCTTATTTTCTGTAAAGTATATTATCTCAACACTCTTGATTAAAACAGGCCCCCATCCTTCATTATTTTGTCCCAATAATAAATACGGCTTAAAGATTTAATGAAAAAATGGTATCTGCCACACTTTTTACTGTGCACTTTTTCAGACGGGACATTTTGAAACGACGGAATAACCCCTTTTTAATGCAAATTACTAATATTATCCCTCTTGTAAACTGCAGATTCTAGGAAGAAAGTAATGGAAACTTAACACTTAATCCCCCCTACGCTCCCCTGAGAAAACTCACCAAATCGCCACTGCAGTTTGCCAAAAGTAACAATAGCATGATCATTTGGTTTGGATATTTTTTTTTATTTTTTGGAACAGAATATCACAATATCAAGATAAATGTGGCTGAGAAGTAAGTTATTATGTTTTAAAAACTTATCTAGATATTTTGACAAATACTTCATCCAATAATTGTTTAAACAAACAGAAATAAAGTGCTAGATTTATCTTCGATGCTTGCAAGATTTATCAATCTTAGGTTCCATTGCATCTCTTTTGCACTATTCTTATAAGACATACCAATATAATATATAGGTAGTGGTTTACTGCCCATGCCAATGGAAGTGTAGCAGCCCTTTGGACCTTGTGATCTTTAGTGATTTGTCAGTTTAGCAGTTGGGCTTGTCAGGCCAGCAGCTTAGCGGTATAGCTAATGCCTATAGTGTGTCAATGACAGCTGGCTGAGCAGGGATATTACTTTGAGTGAGTGATTAGATGGCTGAATAAGAGACTGGCCTTGACTTGTGGAACTCTTTGAGGAGCTTCACTTTAACTAAGCTACTTGCTTGTGACACATGCTGCTCATGTTTATGTTTGTTCTCCTCTGAACATGGTGTAGTATGGGTAACTGGCTATTTACAGGCTGATTAAGTCACAGAGCAGTCCTACTTTTGAGGGGGCATTATGGACCTCGGTTGTATATGCAAATAGTGGTCTTCAGTAGTCCAGCATGTTACATTCTGTTCTGTTTCAGGTTCAGCATATGGGTCATTCTGCTCAGCTTCTGTGGCACAAAATTGTTGTATTTACAGTAAAATAAATAAATAAATCCTTACAAGAGTCTACAAGGCCATGGTAGAGGTTATATTTACATAGTGTCCCTGAAACAGCATATTCTTTGCACACCTTCTAAGCCTGCTCAGCCAAGGCCATGTTAATCATGTTTTCAGTGCCAGAGCTACTGAACACAGGTTGATCAGGACAGCTGCCATGGGCCTTGAGACCAGGTGCGACCTAAAGGTGCTCATACAGAATGATAAACTGTTTGGCAAGGATAGCCCATGACGTCAAGCTCGGCTTCAGCCTCCAGGAAGACTTACAGCGGCCCTGCTTAGACTCTGCTCAGGTAGCTTGAAGAAATTGTAGCCATTGTTCCAAATAAAAATGGAAGGGCTCTTTTTCATTCCTCTCTTCCTCTCCAGATCCCCTTCTTGCTCAGTCACCAAGACTTGGTGACTGCAGGGGTAATGAATGCAGATGTCGGAGGCGATGACTGCCCTGAGGCGATTAGGAGAAATAGGGCTATTTGTCATAAGGAGAGCACCGCAGAATGAGATCACAACAAGGCAGGCTGAGTGAGGATTTATCATGGCCCTGGCATAGTCAGGTTCAAGGTAAGCATTCCCAGAGCCTGGGACAAAAAAGCCATGGGCCTAAGTTAGAACTTGTGAAAATGACCATGCTATTACTTTATCACTCTATGGGCCTCGCTGGGATTTTGAGCTGGGACAGGTGTCCTTTTTGCCCCTGCTGCTCCCCTCATCATGCCCTTCTCAAATTCATAATGAGAAGGGTGGAGTGATGGTTGCTTGTCAAACCCCAAGTATCAGTGCACAGTGGTTTCATCTTGTCCTATTTGTCATTGCACTGAGAAATAACAAGTCATCCTGTACACAGCCCATCGAACTTTGATGCAGGCTTTTTAAATCTTAGTGCAGCCTTGCTACGTACAGATGAAGGCACTGTAGAAGTTTTCAGTACTTGCATTTTCTCTGCTGCATTGTTGTATGCTCCTCCACAAGGAATTGTTTTGACAGTTCTGCCATATAAATGCAGGCTAGATGAAGAACATGTGGAGGTCATCTGCTGATGATATGCTGCCGATATATATGCTGATATCAGAGACTAGTATTCCAATGTAAAGGCTGATAGTCAGACAGATATCTCCTCTCCTCCTGACACTGACTGTGCCCGGAAGCGCTTGTGCCTGTCAAAAGCGTTGAATGTTATACCATTGATTCACAGCATTTCATGCTCTGGAACTGATAAAACAACTGTGGACAAAGCTCCTTAAAGAAGAAATTCACAAGGCAGCACTAAACGCTGGCAGCTGACACAGAGGGTTGTCAATAGTGAGGCCTAGGGGAGCATTAACTATGTTACCAGTAAATAGAGTCGACAGAGGGGGGGCTCGTACACCGAGAGAGAGAGGGAGAGAGAGAGAGAACGATTGTGCAGGAGAGAGAAATACATATAACGAGACGAAAGAAGTAGTGAAAAAGAAAGAGAGAATGGAGATTAGTAAAAAATACGAGGGGAAAGGGTTGATTCTGTTATTCAGGCTCACTGAGGTGTGAAAGAAGAAGAGGAACAGCTGTGGCACCATAATAAACACACACACAAATACAGTGCTGAAATGCTGTCATGGCTTATTACAAGTAACTGGAGTAGAAATAAAACAAATACACTCAGAAATACCTGCACTTGTAGACATATTTGTGTAGTACACAACAGGGTTTTGGTAAAAGCTAGGCTCAGGCTCTCTCCCTCTCTCTGTTTTTATGTGTGTGTGTGTGTGTGTGTGTCTGTTGGCAGACGTGCACGCGCATTGCACTGTGTTTTGTGTGGCTGTGCAGTATTGTGGGAGCGCAGATGTGAGCACAGTTAGTTCATTATACAGCATTGAAACAACTTTGATTGTGCCTTTCCCTGGTCTCAGAAACAGCCCTGCAAATAGGCCTTTTCACACATACAGTCACTGGATTGTATTGTATCGTATCGCTGGATTATATTTAGGCTATGACTTCCATTTGTAGCAGTGTACGGCCTGTAAGTGATTTACAGTGCTCATCTGTTGTTTTGTACAACTTAGTTGAAGATATGTTTTGTTTTTCACATGGCTGTTCCCTGTGTTTTGTCATGCTATATTCATAACTCTCTGGCTACGGGTTATATCCACTACAGTGAAACAAGGACTGTTATTTCACCATTGTAGTTTATCTTCTTTTATGAGTTCATATAATTTCACCATAGCTCTGGTGAGATTTCCGCTATTCCAATATCCTGGGTAATTTTATCAGTATAACCATAAACAAACCACTGATAAAGTCTCAAAGTAGCTCTAAAGCCATGATTTTTCCTGGCCTGCACAGCAGTGGCATCCCTCGTTGACAAGACAGGGAGCCAGAACGTCCTCAGGTGGATAGTGTGAGCATACAGTAGGCAGAGATCCAAATGACTTACTACTGTGAAAAATGTATGTATCTGTGCTGAAAATCTGACTTATACATTGCTAAACCTCATACCAAAAATCATGAACAGACTTCACAGGAGCATAACGGACACTCTTGTAGTCCTTTTTGACTGTAGGAAATTACAGCTGTGTTTCCATTGGATACATCACGGTTACAGGTACCAGGAGTACCAGGAACCTTAAGGAGGAGCTATTAGTGCTGTCGGTCTTGATTGGTCAGGCTCTGACCTAACAACACTTCTGTTAACATGCACTGTCATTCTTGGGCATTCATTCAGCGAAGCGTTTTGCAAAAATGTCATTATTTCCAATGGAAAATGTGGATTCAAGCTGCAGCACTGGCTGAGAGGTGGATCACTTTTTTTCCCCGCGCAGCATGAATGAAAAAAAATTACCTTGACCCGATCTGCTCCACACTTGAAGCCCCAGGTCACTGACCCGATCTCGGCTTTGCTCTTGGCAAAAGTGTGTTGCAAAAGCAGGACTCTTGCGAGGCAGAGGACAGATGTCACATGGAAAATGTCCCATGGCCTGAACACAGACATAGAGGACTACAGTAGAGCCATTAAAGGCAGCCAACACCAATCAACAAACTGTATTCAGTGAAAACTGCAAGAAAAGGTGCATTTAAAAGTCTATTTATGACACATTTCATACCCTTCACAGTTCTTCATAAAGTGGAAATGGAAACGATGCTGATGCCAAGACTTAACAGATTCTGAGAAGTTCAGCTTACATGAACCTCTGCGCCCACGGTAGCTGCAAAGGGCTGTTGAAGCACTCATTACTGACTTTGGCACAGCAGTGTGAACTGTTGGCTAGTGGGTTTTTGGGTGCCTTGAGACTGCTCAAATGTAAAGAAATTAAGCTCAACTTTAGCACCATGTCCATAAGCACCTTGACAGCAGGTGCTGAGTGGAAAGTGCGGCACATTCACTTTCCCATCAGTTCCATCCCTTCGACCTCACTCTCCAGTTGCAAGCCATCTCCATAACATCGCAAAGGTAATTCATATAAAGCAAATGTTTTCACATACTGTCATATACTATTAGTCTTAACAATCAATGAAACTTTAGAAAAAAACCGCCTTCAGTACTGGGATGGCAGAGTTTTATCTGAGGGCACCACACTACAGCTGCAGTTTGGACACAGGCTCAACTGTGAGATGTTTTGTTTCCTACTTTCCCTTGTGTCATGACTTATTCATACACATTTCTCTGTGCTTAGGGGTTATATCCAGGTCGAGGGGTTGTGGTGGGAGTTAAGTGTTATTTTTGCTGTAAGCCACACTGTAACAACAATACAAGAAACCCGATGAAAGATGAGCTCACCACAATCTCCAGGCCCCCTGCCAACGCTGGCTGAAGGTCACAGAGCTCCTAGTACAGCCTGTTTGAAGTGGCTTTCTGTCTGAGAGAGAGAGAGGGAGAGAGAGAGAGACAGAGACAGAGAGAAAGAGAGTGTGCAGTGTCTGAAAGAGAGAGACCGATAAATTGAGAGAAGGTAAACAATATGGAGAGACAGGCCAAGAGAGAGAGAGAGGGTTCTTCGATGTTTATATATACATCACTCAGTTGCACAGGAGCAGCACTAGCTTGCTGTTATTCTAGTTGGGGTTGTCACACAGGGGAAATGACAAACAACCTTCCTGTAACACATCCTACAGACCAGCAGGGGGTTAAATATTCATATTTGTCAACCCTTGGACATGCAGGCCAATCACCAGCTGATATCCCTGTGCATTAGCAGGCTGAGGAGGAACAGAAGTACACATATCATCAAACCACAACAAATACACTATTCTGAGTAGGTAGTGTAGTTTGTGAATGTAGGCAAAACATCCCTTAGTCAAAGAGTAGTTGGCTGCACCTCTTTTTAGAGTCCCCAAAGTGAAACCCTGTTGTAGATCAACATGCAACATACACACAACATAGGATGCACATATTTAGAACCCAGGGGCAGTCAGCTGTGTTCGTCTGTGGGTCAAGGTTTGAGTAAGAGTCTAAAGATTTGTTAAAGTAGTACTACTTTTGCCTTTTATCAAGATTATTGCACCAGGCATGCAGGTGACATGGATGTTGCTTTGGCAATTAAAGTTCTTTTGCGACTTCTGAAAAGCTGACCGCTTGGAAGTTTCCTGGAGGACACGGATGGCCTCGGAGTAAATTATTGATCTGGTGTTGTTGAAGTGAATACCCTGTAGTATGTACCGCAGCCTGTGCCCTGCTTTCTGCCTGGTGCCCATTTAGTTTCCCCAAAAAAAGCTGAGAAAAGTGGCACATCCCTATCTCAGTGGGAACACTATTCTTAGAGCCCCGCAAAGGGTGTCAGTAACTGTGCTGCACAGTGAAACACAGGTCAAAACAGGTCTCTCTCTCTCTCTCTCTCTCTCTCTCTCTCTCTCTCTCTCTCTCTCTCTCTCTCTCTCTCTTTCTCTCTCTCTCTCTCTCTCTCTCTCTCTCTCCTCTCTCTCTCTCTCTCTCTCTCCCACACACATGCACATACAAAGCACACAAAGTAATAAATACACAAAGCATGAAGAGATATGTAAGCATACTGTACAGACATGATGTCATATGCACATAAACACACACCCACACTGAATTACATGCACTCAAACCCACATGCACATGGGTGCTGAAACTAATCCAGAGACGCCCACCCCGTTCTCACATGTGCACACATAGATGTAAACTCCCATACTTCCTCTGTGTCCGTGCGGCTCCCAAAGCTCTGCACATGCTAAGTCAGACCAAGTCAGCCCAAACTGAGCCAAACCAGGCTGCTCGGAGTGATGAATGCTTCCCAGGTCCCTGTTTTCACACAAACACATTGTGAGGTTCACATCATGGAGCCTTGGCAAGAACTGAAGCAAATGAGAGTCTTCTGAAATCCACACTGTCCCTTGCACTGTAAATTGCAGTATACAGCAGACAGTAAAATGTAGGAAGGGTTATTTCCATTTATTTGCTGAGTGTTAGGTGTAGCACAAAAACAAATAGATGGTGACAGTGCATTTGTTGCGTTTGTACTACACAAGATATTGTTGACGCTGGCTGCACAGTTGCACTGGTGGAGAGGCATTGCACAGTGACTGTCAGAGTGACACTTTATAGCCTACTGCTCTGAATCTTCTGATCCTCCCACAGTGATCCACACTGGCATTTGAAATATGTGTTATCAGGCTCGTGCTGAGGCGGTCAGGACATGAGCCAGGGGAATTGTACTGTTGCAATTGTATAGTATGGTGTAGCGTGCCTGCTCTGTCCTGCTGTACTACACGTACAGCTTTGCTTGTAATTGCTCTGAGTTTGAGGTTATGAGGTTATGAGGCAGAGGATTGGCACTGTGCACTGTGCCAAGCTGTGCAGATGCACCATGTACAGTCTAGCCTGTGGTCTGAAAGATTGGAAGCAAAAGGATTGGCACTGTACACAGAGACAATCTGTTCAGAAGCGCTGCACACTGGGCTACACGAATATTTAGTTGTGTTCATTTTGGGGTTACAAGTTGGGGTTATGAGACTTGCAGGCAAAGAAATTGGTATCTGTGGTATTAAGCTCTGTTATGCTGTTGCCCAGGAGTTCATAAACTTTCTCAGTCTGGGACCCAAAGTGAGTACAGTTAGTCCCCATCAAGGACTCATTAAAATTCACAGGAAACAAGGCTGCAACCTAGTTTGGATCTGAACTCATGGTTTGAAAAACAGTGTTGGAGGATGATTTCAGTCTGTGGTGTGAAAGATCTGCACTGTGCACCAAGACAGTCTGTTGAAGTAGCGTATACAGACCAGCATGTGAGTATTTCCAGCCTGGGGTTAAGGAGGGTGAAAGGAAAGGGATTGGCACACTTTCTGTGCCATGTCCCGTTGTACTGCTCCTGCTGCACAGCGATGTAAATTTAAGGATTTGGGGCACAAATGTTGCAGAGATTTAAAGACAGAGGGTTGCAGAGAGTAAATCTGTCTCTCCTCGCTGTCTCTCCCTCTGCCTCTGCCTGTGTTTGCTCGCTAAATCCATGTAGAGCAACAGAAGTCGCTCCTCTCCACTGCAAGGAAACCAAAATCCTTCTTCCTGAAGTTTCACATAGGCATGAAAATGCAGGGTTGCATACTGTTCTGCCTGCAAGTGTAATGTTTTCTGTGACTGTGGAAGTTTTGCCAGTATAGCTGTGCAAAAAAAAAAAAAAAAAAAGAACGAAAAAAAGAAAAAGGTTTCAGCTGAGTGTTGCAATTCTGCATTAGCCCCTCCACATTCCCAAGATGTTAAGGTATCTACATTTCTGTGTTAAGTGAGTGCTTTGTGCTAATTCTGTTTTAATGAATTGGAATTGGAATTTTGAATGAATTGTTTTGAGTCAGTTTGTCAGCTGATATATATTTTATACATTTGCAGTCAATCCTGCAGAGTATTATAGTGTATTGTGATACAGATCGTATCATGACCCATGTATCATGAATCGTATCAAAAGGTCCTTGTGGAAAGAGCCAAAAATGAAAATCTGTGAATATATTTTTTATCGCTTGGATTACTAGTGGCAATGCAAATTACCACTGACAGTGTCCATGACAAATAGCCGCGCTACGCCTACAGCTTAAGCTACACACATAGCTCAGATGCATATTGTCATGACCACAACCCATCATTGCCCTATATCATCATCTGTATGTTTGTGTGTGTGTGCATGTGTGTCTGCATGTGCATGTATGCGCCATGCATGACAGAGGAGCACCACCACTGCTGAATTGCTTGTGTCTGTATGATACACTACCTGTCATGTGAGCAGTTGATCTTGTCGTGTCACAGCGAGCACCTTGTCTTCCCTGTTATTTTACACATATAAGAACAGCTGTGCCACATGAAGCAATGAAAAGACGTTCACTAATCACTGACCTTGTATAAGCTCCTCTCTTATAAATTTTCCTTCTGTAAATTGCGGATTTAAAAACAGGCCTACTAATAATTACATAGAAAATCTACTGGAAATGTCTTATTTCTTCAACAAACGCTGCAGATTTTGTCTCACTTTACATAGGACTGGCTGCAGAATGCCAGTAAAATGAATTGCTCTCATCATGAGTGTGTTATGAACAAGCAGAGTGTGATTGAAAAGCTTTATTTCATGCTCGACAGCCTTGTAAATGAGGGGTTGTGTGTAGTGAAGGGAAGAGATTGTTGTGTGTGAGCGCCTTTGTGTTACGGCAGTGTGTGCAGCAAGAGGTGATGATGGGATTTTACAAATCACAGTGCGCAGGGGAATGCATTTTTCCTGGGATGGTGCATGGGCTATTGCTGCATATAAACATGAGTAAAAATAGTAAAGTACCGATAGTTGTTTGGTGGTTCAGGTGATATGTTGTATATGTTCTGTTGCCATCAAAAGTAATGGGCCGTCCTACCCAAGCAGCAACTTTCTCCTCACCAGCAGCTGTCTATTTGTGCTGCCTACGCTTATGTGTGATCATCATATAAATCATGTAAGAGCTAGAAGCGGCTATGCTTGTTTTTGAAGCCAGCTGGCTTTTCTACCGGCAGGGGGTGACAAAAGAGGCATCTCTCTGCAGGGCAACATGATAATTTAAGGCTGTAAAACATTGCATGTGCTATGTTTCCAGTCCAGCCTATAAAATTTTGTTATAAAGTTGTATATTTTGTCAGGGAAAGCACAGAATGCCTTGTTGCAAGTACTCCAAGTAGAAAAAAAACTTATGTACATATAATAAACTGCAGAAAAACTGTCAAACTGAAACAGAAATGATATTCCACACACTTTGAAAGTGAGGACTGCAGCATCTTGATCAGCAATATCATATTAAAAGCCTCTAAATGTGCATCTGTAACACTCCATTTGGATTCACTCTGCTGACGCCAAAAATAATCAACATGGAATTCCAGTTTCTTAATATTATTAATCATCATCTTGTAAACAAAGCCTGAGGTGGCGCTTTTTGGTTAGCAGCATTACTATAGCAACGTGACCATGTAAACTAGCTTCATCTGATTCTTAAAAAAAGAATAAAAATGAAGATAAATGAACTTGATCTGGGTCTTCATTTATCAAAGGTGTACTTGAAACATGAAAACAGTTTTTGGTTGTTTATGGAGCTCCAGCTGCTAGAGACACTGACAGCCAGTATGCATGCAGTATGTTTTCGCTGAAAAATTCTTCTTGGTATGTTTCAGTTCCCGTTTCCATTCTTATGGTAGCAGGTTTTCTCTCATAATCCAAGTGATTTTCTATGAAATGATTCCCCAAACAGTTTGCCTCAGTGTACAGTAATCCCGTCTACTGCTTATACTTCAGTTCTAGTGGTGATCATATTATGCTTTATGTGGAATTTTGATCAGGTGTAGCACTGCATGATAGCAGTCCTCCAAATCCTGCATTGCAGCAGTGTAAGTAACAGCACCTCTGTGACAGCCGCATCTGCTCCTATCTGTGCTCTTCACACACACAGTGCAGGCAGGCCCAGCTCTCCAGCAGAGGAGCTGGGCCTGCTGCAGCGCTCATAAGCCGGACAACTGCAGCTCTCGCGGGGCTGTTAGAGGTCAGTGTTGGCTGTTTGCCACAGCCAGTATCTTACATAAACCACCACACTGAGGAATGTGTCTGGGCACACTTCACAGGAAACACCCACACACACACACACACACGGTAGGACTAACGTTTCTTTCTGCCCGGACCCTGTGCTGCTGATGTTTGACCCACACGCAAACACACACACACACACATAATGTTTTGGGTGAGGCTTTACAGCAGCGACCGATAGGAAATGATAGGAAATGTCTCCAGCTCTGTTGACCTCTTAACTGTCTTTTTCATTACTGTCATGCACGCACACTTTGTGTTTGTGTAAGTGAGAGTGAGAGAGGCTGGCTGAGAAGAAACAGGAACAGCAAGTTATAAAGAGAAAATGACAGACAGAAGTGGAAAGAGAGATAATAAAAAAAAGAGAGTGCGCGGGCAGCAATGGAGTCTTCTCTCTTCTTGTATGAAACCGTTATTGCTACCTCCGTCTCATCTCGTCTCAGCTGGTGGTGACATTATCCTTGAGTCAGCCTGCGTCCAGTCAGGCCATTTCCTACAATGAGCTAATGTGCTGTGATGGTCATTCAGGCCTGCTGACTCCTTCAGTCCTTGGATGAAATCGATATTATAGCGGCCATTAAAAGCTGTAGCAGTTATTTAGCTGTCTCTCTGCCTTTCTGTGGTCTCCTCCACCTATATTATTATCTGTCTCTGTCTCGTTGCACGCTGTAATTCTGTCTGTCCTTGTCCCTGCCTCTATGCCTGGATGATTATTATCTGTCTCGCTGTCCAGATCTGAGTCTGTCTGTTTCTTTGTCTCTGTTCTTGTCTTTTTATACCATAACACTGTGTAAGATCAAGCTCCACCCAGTTATTTTCACTGTCAAATTAATCCGAACTGATTGATCATTTTGTTTATCAAATGTCAAAAATAATGACCATCACAAGTTAGCTGAGCCCAAAGTGATGTCTTCAGATTGCTTCCCTAGTCTGACCTGCACCCTAAAAGATCCAAAGGTTTTAATAAGCAGCAGCAGGCAAGCGAATCTTTATTCGCTTGCTAGTATTTGTGAAGCTGTAACCTGCAAATGTTTTTATTTTTACAAGACAAATGACAGAAATGATTACCAAAATGATACCTGATTAATTTTCTCGCAATGATTCAGCATCACCTGCCTGTCCTTGTCCTGCTCTCCATTGCTGTCTCTGTCTCTTTGTATATCAGTCTCACTGTCAACTGTCTTTCTATCGGTCTCTGTCTTAAGTTTTTGTCATCTCGTTCACTTTCTCTTCAGATCTGCTGAAATGTAATAATTCTCCTGGAGTCTTTTCTGAAGAAACAGTTGCAGCTTTTTTGATGATCTTTTTGAAAAATGTCTTCATTTCGGCAGGAGCACGCTATTGCACCCCACGCTGCTATCGAGCTGTGGCTTGACAAAATATTCCCATTTTGTGTTGAACAGCTCAGAGTGACTAGTCAACTTTGAGTAATCGCTGATTGGCACTGGGGATTGTGGTTCTAGTGGAGTTTGTAATGAATTTCGGCTTATGACTTTTTTTTTTTTTTTTGAGCATTCAGTGTGTATGTATATGTGTGTGTGTGTGTGTGTGTGTTTGTGTGTGCGTGCGTGCATGATTCAGCACTCAGAACTCTAGCCTCTGTCTAATTAGCTCATTTCCATTCGTCGTCAACGTGATTAAATGTTTATGTTATGACTGTCAAAGCAGCGCAGTGTTTATGCAAAGCTGTAAGCGTCTTTCCTCTACAGTAGTTTTCTCCCCTTTTGACCTCTCAGCTCTGTTTACCAAAACAAAACTCCCCAGTCTATGAATGCGCCTTCATCTGCAGTAACTCCAATATTTCTCATCTTTTTGTGTCATTTTCCCCTCCCGCCGAATCTATTCTCATTCCATGTCTTATTCTTTTTTAAGAGCGACATCAGCATTCACACAGGTATCTAACTGGGGAGAGAGTGAGTGAGTGAGTGCTTTAATGTATTCTCCAAGTTTATGAACCTCCAAAATTCAGTTTGTGAAAACAACTCCCATACATATTCAATATGTGACTTCACCTGCAGTCTCTTCTCTTCTCTGCTCTCCTCTCCTCTCCTCTGCTCTTCTCTTCTCTTCTCTTCTCTTCTCTTCTCTTCTCTTCTCTTCTCTTCTCTTCTCTTCTCTTCTCTTCTCTTCTCTTCTCTTCTCTTCCCCTCTGACTTTACTCCCATCTGATTTTACTGGAGTAGGATTTACTGGGATGTGGCTGCATCACCTCTGTACTCATAGAAATCCATGTTGTCCCTCAGCTGCAGCCAGAAGCATATTTTAATGCCACTTATTTTAGTTGCTTGAGAGACATGACTAGCATTTTGGGTACGCAAGTTCCAACAGTCATATCATATCTTGGCCAAATACCTCATGACTACATTCAGACACAAGAGATTTTCTAGAAATCATCAGTAATGTGGTTAGGATTATCAAGCAAGTAGAGGCAAACTTGTGTCAATAAAAGCTTATCTGCAAATGATTCCTACCAAGCACACATGAACCACAATTTACCTGCAATGTAAAACTGTAAATAGGATCATCTGCATAACTCATAGCAAAACTTTAAAATAATAGAACTAAAGTGATTCATTTTTCTGTTTACCAGCAGTAGAGTTGTGTGTGTGGGTGAGAAATAAATGAACTTAGAGCCCGACCGGCAGATGCTAACGAGGGATATCTGGTGACATCACCGGCTAAATACATCTCCTAAATGCACCTCCAATTACATGCCTAATATATATTGTTCACTGACATTACAGCTTTGCAGCACAGAAAGTCGTTGCCATTGTAACAGCGCTGATACTCTGCACAGTGGATCATGTCAAACAAGCCTATTTGGCTGTCTTCATGACCGACTGCTGTGACACACTGAAGAGATAAAAGTGTGTATGTATATGTGCCTGTGTGTGTGTGTGTGTGTGTGTGTTTGTGTTGCTCCATCTTGTTACCCTGGATTTAACCATGTGCCATCTGTTGAGGAGGCTGGGGGAAGGAGTTGACATTGGAAGATCATACCATAACAGACCAGGCGAGATGATGCTAGAGAACCCTAATTTGATAGGTTTCTGCTTAATTACACAGCATAAAGCATCCGTTTGGTCTTATAGTGCCATATGCATGTGAGAGGAATGGTGTTTACCATGGGTATTTACCAATCTGCCACATTGTCCTAAATAGTATATGCTCGTTCTCATGATCACAGATCTCCTTTTGTTCAAGTTATTTGGCTCTGATGAAAGGCTGAGCGAGTTTTATGTCAAGCAAACAAATTGGATTGCTTTGTCTCTCTGTATTTCTGGCTCTACACACTTACAGCCTTCAAATTATGCTATGTTTGATTAAGCTCCAAAACCCGGAAAAAATTGCTTGCTCTCACTTTGATTTTATGTCGTGGACATCTGTGTAGGGAGATTACAGACATGCAGTCTGTTTATCACAGGGCCTGTTAATGACTGAAGAGTTCATCTGGATAAGAACATGTTGAATAGCATGTTGGGCCGTTTTAACATGACACATTATCAGCCAACATTCAAGTGACAATCAATTCAGTGCTTAGTAAACATGTTACTGCTGTATCCTGCCGGCCGGGTTGGTGTGAAATTGAAAACTTCACGGTGAAAAACTCTCTGCTGTCAAAGACTGAGAGTGGTCTGTCTTTTTTTCAGCGCTCTGCTTTGTGGACTTGTCTTTCTGTTCTTTTGTCTGCATATCCGTCATTCAGGATTTTGATCCTCTGTCTGGCTGACCTCGCTGTCTGTCTGTCTCTCTGTGTTACAGGGTTTCATCGCAATGAGGATATGAAGGCCATTGATGTGCTTCCCATCCTCAAGGAAAAGGTTGCCTTTCTCTCAGGTCAGATATTCACTTGTATATGCTATGCTGTACCATGATATTATACGATACAATATTAAATGATATGATATAATACACTATTTTCATGTCGTGCCCAACTCCTTTACAAGACACCAAAAGTACAATGTCAGTGGTCAGACATTTCATTTCATTACAAAATTACACAGAGTTATACAGCTTGGTCTTAAACAAAATATTCTGCCTTCTCTTCCTAGTTTGGCAATTAAAATGTGCTTTCCTGAAGCACAACTCAAGTGCTTCACAGTCATCCAGCCAAAAGAAATCAGCATAAATAGAGGATATTTTATTAGAAAGTACCTCCCTTCCTCTTAGGCAGGACAGTAAAAAAGAAAAACCTCATTCTCAGTTTCACCTGCTGCTCACACAACAAACAGTCTGTCCTCCTCTGGAGTGGCAGTAAACCTGCCGGCCTCTGTGACTAATGGTAATGTTCCTGAACGTGACGGTACACACGTTGTTTAAATTACACTTCACATAAGGTTATACACTGAAGCTGTTCTTTATGAGACAATACGTTCCTAATTTTGGTTTATACCATTTATCGACAGACCATTTTTCTTTATACATGAGAAACATTTTGCTCCTAAAGTCGCCTGTTCTGGAAAATGAGTGACAAAGCATTTAAATAGAATGAAGATTTCAACTTGTTAGCCAAAGGATGGTCATGGGAAATGGCCCAATTAAATATCTTTTAGTGAGTCTGATCAGACGTCCTCATAAGTGTATTCCAAAGCTCAAACATTTGATATTTACTGTATATCTGATGTTTGGAGGTTTCCAACCCAAATCTCCATGGATGGACAAAAATAAATACATTTATGGCCTCCCAAAAAGAGTGACTAGCTCTGTGATGCATACTGTTGAAACTTGTATGTTCACGGAAACCCCAAACAGGACACACACATAAATTATAGAGTTGTGTATGGAGTTGCAGGTGACCACACTGTTTAACATGACATGATTAGCTGGTTATCATATGATACATAATGCTTCACATATTTTATGGAGAAAAGTAATAACAGTAATAGAATATATTTGAATAGAATAATAATAGAATTGCAACGTGGGTGGAGCTGCAAGTTCTCTATAGTTCCCCAAGTGCTGTGTCAGCTAAAGCCATGAAATATATTCAGATATATTCAACATATTATATAGTATCCCAGATCAGTTGTCGTAAATCAGGAAAATGATACTGCACCATACTTGCTAAAATAATTGAAAAATTAAGTTTAGTATAATAAAATATAAGTTCAAAGCTATGCAGCTCAGTTGATTCAGCTGGGACACTTTCATGCCCATCCATCTGTTGGAAATGTTCACGGGCCATCATGTAACATTGCATTTAGGAAAATAAATTGGATTTTTATTTCAAAATAAACCCTGCCCACTTCACAACTCTATAGCCAAGTTGTGTCAGCTGCAAAAAACAAAACAAAACAAAACAAAACAAAAAAACAAACAAAACAAAAACAAAAAAAAAAGCCAACCAATCACTTTGAATTGGACTGTGACAAGGCAAGATAATTAGGCAGCTCTTTTTGAGATGAAATGTTTGTCAGATAAATGTTAAAAAAGTAGAAAGTCATTTCAACTCATTTTTCAATGAGCTGGAATGAGTCTTAGTTTTAGATAAGCCTCTTAAGATTTCAGACTCTTCTCTCTGTCTCTGTTTTGTTTGAAAGATCTACTGTACTTTCACATGCAGTGTCTTGCAGAGACCTGGTACACTGTGTTAAGTCGAGTTTTGGGGAACTGTGAAACGTTGAGTGATTTTCCCATTAGCCCTTGTCCTGAGGTTATCAAGCACTTCTGCATGAGCCACTGCGTTGTTCAGTATGAATAACAGTCATGCGATTGTAACTGCAAAGGGCTTTCAAGAGTTCAAAAGTCGCACTCACAGTTTAATTAGAAATAATAACAAAATGGATGCTGTAATAACATTTGGTGGCTCTTGTGGCTCATGTGTTTTATCGAAATGACAGTTTCAAATGGCAGCCCTTACTGCACATCCCCCTAAATGTCACAGATTGTCAGTTTGGGCATCATTTTGACAAAAATGATAATTCTCCCAGTTGTAATCTCTGGGCGGCATCACAGATATAACATTTAGACATAAGCTGACATCCACAATATATTGGAGAAAGTACTATTTCAGAAGAAATGAGACTATGCTTTTCCAGAACTTCATAGGAAAAGTGAAGACGTTAAGAACTATATTTGCATGTTGCAGAGACATAGGAAATGTCTGCATTATGGTTGTGAAGTGAAATGGGCAAGCTGTCTTGGGAAACTGGTGTATTTTTAGTCCAGTGCAGACAGATTGGCATTTATAATGCCAATTTTATTGGGAAGGAAAGAGGGAGGCAGGAATAGTTGAAAATACATGCACTTTCATTAGCAAATTATTGTGGAAAAACTGGCGTACCACATCTGAAATAATCACCCGCAAACTGTTAAATTTCTGTTAAATCCCATTAAAGACCATTGGAAATGTGTAATTGTCATGAAATAATCAAATTCTGGAGTATTAGTTAGTCAAGTACTGGTGAAAACCCTCCGCCCTTAACCACTGCATCTTTTAACCACACAAAGCCCAGCCAGTAAAGCACTTTCCTTCATCACACTCAAAAACTCAATAAAATAGTGTCTTCTTTAACAATAGTAACTGATTTCAGGAAAATGATCTAGAAAAAAAAATGGAACAGTTAGTTAAAAGACAAGGTTTGTACTGGTGCAGTCTTCATTGTTCAAAGTGTCCCTAAAAATATCGATAAACTACACTTCAAACAACACAACATGGCAATTTTAGAGTTGAATTTGCCCTTTCATTATAATATGATTTTTTTTTTCATGCCAAGGTTGGCATTGTTTTGGAAATGTTTTTGGGCCTCTCAAGTGATCTCAGTGCCCTTTAAAACACCACTTGTGACTCGTCATGCTTGTAATTTGCATATGTATTTATTTATGTACAAGGTCCTTATTGAAATGCTGCCTGCATATCTTTCTTCCCTGCTAGTCCGGTCCACTGGACCCCATTACACCAGGTCTAATGACTGGCTTATGCTCCATGTCCCTCAAGCTTGGAAGATCAGCTTTTGGCTTCTTTGCATCTTCCACCTTCCTAACTCAGTTACAAAGCACTTTAAAAAATAATTTCTTGGTAACTCTTGGTCATTTTAAATCCATGATCTTAAACCTTTTAACTCCCATTTGTACAAGAATAGTTGATTTGGATGTTATATTTTTTATGAATTGTACTTAGTGTTAGTTTTGATTGTTCTTTTTCTTTATTATTTCTGTTCGACATAACTGTAAATGAGGGGTTTGCCTTCAATGATTTTCACGTTTAAAAAAAGATATAAATAAATAACATTAATTTGACTTTTAAGTCCTCAGTGTCAACAGGCCACGACCATGGCTGTGACTGTTATTTCTGACAAAGCATGATTATAGGAACTCCTCACTTTTGCTCAGTACAGTCTCGACTAACTGCTGACATATCCCACCGTCAGTGACTGTACCCACAGAAATCAGCTGTTGTTATCGCAGCAGTCTCCCACAGTCAAGCTTTTGTAGTAGTGTGCTCTCTGTACTCCCATGTCCCTCAAAAACAACACACAGAACAGGTTAGAAAAGCTACACTTTCCTTCAATTTTAATTTAAGAGATTTGTTGACAGACGAGGTGCAGAAAAACCTCTATTTATGCAGGCCAGAAGCAGTGTTTGGATTGTTTTAGTTTATCAGCACATAAATATACAGGATTACCTGAAGAGGGAAAGCAAGACACCTGAGAGGGATGGGGAAAAAAGATGGAAAAATAAAGGATGAATTGAATGTATAAAGAATAAATATTATATGAACACCTTCCTGTCTTGACTGTTGCGTACGTCAGCTCTCTTTGTTTCCCCTGTATCTTGACAAGGTTTATTTTGCACGAGTTAAGACAAAGAGAGGACCCTAAGCTACAAAATTAGACACCACCACCAACGTCCAAGAAATATATATATAGTGGTATTCTTAGCCATGCTGGGGGTACGACTAAATATACAAGTCTTTTATTGGATTTGCCATATTTGTTGTGACTTTACCACTCTCATGGGGATGTTTGTTCTCTACTCAAAGGTGGCAGAGACAGACGTGGAGGTCCCGTCCTCACCTTCCCAGCACGGAGCAACCATGACAGAATACGACCTGAGGACCTGCGCAGGCTCATTGCCTACCTGGCGACCATCCCCAGGTAGGGAGTGCACACAGATGCACTGACATACACACACAGACGAGTAAAATTTATGCAGGTAATTGCATTCACATGCAAAAACGTAGTTGCTTGCTTGCTTGCAAAAAAAAAAAAAAAAAAAAAAAAAAAAAGTTAAAAAGTACATTCTGATCCTCCTCTTGATTCTGGTTTAATTTGAAACAGATTGCTCCTCGTGGCTTTGCACACACTCACAGTTTCACTCCTCACTTTCTCTTTCCCACCTAGATTGTATTTTAGAGAAAAACACTGGGGCGAGTCTCCATATCTGAAGCAGGGGCCTGGGGCTACAGATCTGATCCAGCATGGTTTAACAGGATTCTCTCTCTCTCTCTCTCTCTCTCTCTCTCTCTCTCTCTCTCTCTCTCTCTCTCTCTCTCTCCCTAATATTCTCTCATTCAGGTTACCTAGTGTCTCTATTTACGCTCTCTCGCTCGCACCCTCAGTTTCTCTTCTGGTGATGGTTTGTGGTTAGAGTGGGTCACTTCACACTGGTTTAAATATATCCAGGAATCCACAAAAGTACGTTTCAGAATCAGTGAAAATGCATGAGATGCAGAAGGTGAGCACCGTGTTAGAGTTAGGAATCTGCAGTCTTGTCGAGCCTGTTATCATCCAGACTGGAGCTGGGAGATTCCTGCAGGTAGCTCATGGCCACAGGATGTTGTTGTGTTGAGTCGAGTCGCACTCTGCTGCGCTCTCCAGTTTTGTGCATGGGTAATTTTAGATGAGTCTGGGAGCACCTTTCCCTCACATTTAACACTTGGCCGTGGGCTGAGCCTCTTTAAGTCAGGCTTATTAGTTTAGAGGGAGGCTTGTGCTCCTCAGGTCTGTTCTGCTGTTCTCGTTTTGTGTTTCGGGGGCTCCTGTTTTGTGTTTTGCTTCAGGGTAAAGCCTTTTTTCTCGCTGTAGAGCTGGGATTTGCCTTAGGGCCAGAAGCAGTCTGTATCAGTTACAGCCAAAGAGGGGTCGCAGAACTTTCCGGGCTGCTTGAAGGGGTCCAAAAGGTCCCTGCGAAAGTGAGGAAACACTGTTTTTTTGATAATATTTCATACAGAACTGGTCAGAATAGTAAATGAATGTTGAAAACTAAAATTTCTTTCCTCCCCTCTCACAGTACAGAAATGCTCTATACTAAATCATATCCAACAAGTAAACAATAATGCAGTGCTTCTGCCTTGCTCCTATGTTCTGTGTATCAGGACACTTCAGAGTGCATTGCTTATACCGAGACCACTTGACAGTTAAAAGAGAGAGTTAATTCGTTTAGGGAGAGATATGCTCTGAAAATAAACTTCTGCCTGCACTATTGTTGCAAATTTCAGGAACAGCCTAGCAACGGTCGCACTACTTTGGTCAGTATGGGCTCTGGTTATCAATATTGTGGAAATATTGTCAATATGAACGGAATTCATTACATAATAATACAAATGTTACACCAGTGTTAACTTCTGGCAAAATGGACACAATAGTTTTCAAGCAATGGAAATTTTAAAAATGGCGCGGTGTGTTGCAGCTAATGGCTAATGTAGTTAGCTTAGCATAACACAAGTAGTTAGCGTAGTTGCTAGTTTATTGTTGTTTTTAGCGAGAATAAGTTCTACATGAGATTTAATAACACTTTATTTGTACTTAGAATAAACTTTTAATGAAGTTTTTATCAGTGTGGTAACTCTGGTGTCACTTTAGTTCAATAGTCCAATGCTAACAAAGTGTGATTTTTTTTTCTTAATGAGTTGTTGATAACATCAATATTTGCAAGTACATCCAAATTTTGAATGAATTTCATGTAAGTACAGATACTTTTTTCAAGTATTTACAAATATTTTAGCCATGTATTGTATGTTTTGTGACATATTTAGAACCATATTAAGACATTTTTGCAACCAAAATGTATTTTTTTGTTCAGTATAGTGTTGAGTTGTGTGCTTTACTTTGGCAGTGTTCGGGTGCCTGGCAGTGACAGAGACTGCAGTAAAGAAGGACTTGTAGTTTGTGTAAACCAGCTCGTAAGGCGTTGTCAGAGAGAGAGACCAGAGAGGATAAGGGATCTCTTAGGGGTGACCAGCTGTCCCGTCTTTTGGCTGAGGAGAAACAAAGTGTCAGTGGTGCGGACTTGCAAGGAGGCCAGCCTTCCTCTCTTCAGCTTGTCTTCTCTCTGTATTTATTCCCCCTCGCTGCCCCCTCATTTTCTCTACTTTTACTCCGACCTACACGCTCTCTCTGTCTCTTTATAACCCCCTCCTCCCTCCCTCCCTCCAGCCCTCCCTCCGCTCTGTTTTTCTCTAGCCATTTGGCTGCCGGTCTGTTTTCAGAGAGTGAGATCAGAGTGAGTTAGTGCAGGAGGGCCTGTGTCTGTTTCTGTCTCCTAGCTAGACACGTTCAGATTAAAGCCTTTAACACTGAGAAACAACCTTTTATGGACTTATACAGCACCATGGCTCCTGGTAAGCAGCGATGGAAATTTCAACGCTCGAATGTTTTAACTATTTTTTTTTTCTCCCCAGATGCACAGCAGAGGAGATTTGCATGGCATATTTTGATTTGAATGTGTTGTTCATTTTGGCGTCCGTACAGATTATTATGCCGACTCTTTATAGAATTGGCTTTTTTACAAGGGGCCTTTTGTTGCTTTGTTAGTTTATAGTATCCCTGTTTCTGCTACATAGATGATGATAATGATCTAATTCAGTAGGCTGGAGTGTTTTTGTTTTGCTTTTTTCCAGTTTTTCGGGTAGAATTTATCATTTCATATTTTCATTTGATTATACATCATGCTTCTCTGTGTTTGTTGTCACTTTCCATTTGGAAAGTAGATGGAAATTCACTAGACAATGTTTGCCCTCAAACAGTGAACTGTTCCCAAAAAAAAAAAAAAAGTTAAAATCACCTCCTTATTTCAGAAGCATCGTTTTGGTGTTAAACTGATGAATTGCACTGTTTTTCAATTTGATAACATTCCATCATTTGCTCTTTTTTCTTGTTAATTGACCTCTTTGTTCTTGTTCCATATTTTTCCTCTCCAGCGAGGAGGTGGCCAGACATGGCTTCACAGTCATTGTGGACATGCGTGGTTCTAAGTGGGACAGCATCAAGCCTCTGCTGAAGATCCTGCAGGAGTCTTTCCCTTCTTGCATCCACGTTGCTCTCATCATCAAACCAGACAACTTCTGGCAAAAGCAGAGGACCAACTTCGGCAGCTCCAAGTTCGAATTCGAGGTGGGGGGTCATTTTACATAATCTTTCTGCCTCAAACAGCAAAACATAATCCTCTTACCTTTTCTAGCTCGGGTATTGTTGTGGACGTTGCACATGATCCATTTTCATTCTAATCTCTTTTGAGAATATAGTTGTTCTGGTTGGTTTTACACTTTCTAGCAAGAGTCGGGGATATTAGTGGTAATTGGAGTGCTCATTATATTGGTACACTACAAAATGGGCAATTTGCTTTTAAATGACTGGAGTTTTATTTAGTTTAGCTTAGCCATCAGTCCTAATTTATCAGCTCTAATTGGACTGCTGCTTGGTGACAGTGGAGCTGCTCTGTCCCGTGTGGGCATGTGGTGCTGGTATATTTAGTCCTGACCCAGTTACTATGGAAACAGGATATATAGGACATGTCAGTGTTTCATCCCAACAGTGGCGAGTTGGGTTCGGACAAGCCGCTTGGGTTTTCATGTTGTAAAACACATGTACGCGAGTGGGAAGTGATCACGATCGGAGAGTTCGCACAATTGGATCCTTGAGATCAGCTGGGGGAGGTGAACAAGATGTGCTCTCTCCTCTCTCAGCAACAGCCACTGAAACGCCCTGACTGCTGCGCTGGACCTGCTCAGTAGCCAACCACACAAAACGATTGTTTTATTGAGCAGCCCACTGGTATGAGTGTGTGTGTGTGTGTGTAGGTTCACACCCTCTGACTGCAACTGCTCCCCAGGCGGCTGCAGGAAATGTGAGTGTATTCTTAGCTCCTTTGCTCTGTTAAAAAAGAGCTAAAGTGTACATCAGCTATTGTAGAGTCAAGGATGCAGGACAATGTGAAGTCTTTCATCTCACAATGGCAAGGATCAGCTCTCTGTTCATTTAAAACTCTACCAAGTGCAAATTGATTTTCTTCTTTGAAAAGCTGCAGGCATTTTTCATGCACGTGAAGCCTATTATGGAATAATTGTGAATGCTAATGAATGTTTTGTCATTAGTACATGGTTCATCTTCTTTAACCTGATTAAGAAAAATCACTATTTATTCTGTCTTTTTTAAAGTGTGTCCTGTGCTGAAGTGAGCTGCAATAGTTTCTGTTTTCAGTTGCGCTGGAGTTATTATCCATTCTGTCTTATTAATGATAACACAAATACTGCATGAAATTTCTGTTTTTTTGTTTTTTTTGCCCACCCCTACCTAGCAACATGTAGTTAACATGTGCAACTACTGGCTCTGCAAATTCCTTTCATAAGCTAGGTTTCACAGTGGGCTTTCTAGGAAAATTTTTGACAGTTTCGGATTTGATTGTTTTATAATATGGTGCAGACCATGATGATGACAATGATGAGTATGGCAGTGGTGCTTTTCTTCTGTTCTGTTCTGTTCTCTTCACTTCTCTTCTCTTCTCTTCTGTTCTCTTCTCTTCTCTTTCTCCCTCTTTTTCTCCCGTTCCCATCCTCTCTTACTCTCTCTTTCCTCCACCCCCAACCAGACGGTGATGGTCTCCTTAGAGGGCCTGTCCAAGGTAGTCGACCCCTCCCAGCTGACAGCTGACTTCGAAGGCAGCTTGGAGTACAACCATGATGACTGGATTGAGGTTTGCCAGCCTTCTGTTTTTGATTGATCTTCTGCTGTTGGCTCAGAGGCTGGAGAGTAGGCAACAAATCTGTTAGAGGAAGGATTTCTCTATTGATCTTTTTAACATGTAAAATTTTAAGCAATTAAAACAACTTTGATTTTAGGTGTGGCCCTATGTTTTGATTAAGAAGGCAGCACTGACCTGAGCAGGAAAATATTTTTTATCAGTTCTTGTCTTTCATCAGTTCCTCATTCAGGCAAATTTACACTTTGCAAAATGCAAGTCACTCCTAACATTCATCTCAGGTTCGGCTCTCCTATGAGACGTTTGCTGGAGATGCGGCCCGGGCCCTGGCGCGCCTCGAGGAGCTGCAGGAGACCTTGTCTCAGCGTGACCTCCCACGGGACCTGGAAGGGGCCCGACGACTCATGGAGGAACACGCCGCGCTGAAGAAAAGGGCCACCAAAGCATCAGTGGAGGAGCTGGACACCCAGGGACGAAGGCTGCTACAAAGACTACAGTCACAGACTGGGGGAGGTGGTGGTAGTGGAGAGGGGGGGTATGGTAATCGAACCGGTGGAGCCACTGGCGATTCCAACGACCACCATCACGGGCTCCACGCACATGCTGATGCACATAACCTGGTGGCCAAAGTAACAGGGCTGTTGGATAAGCTGCACGGGACGCGCCAGCACCTGCAGCAGCTGTGGCACATGAGGAAGCTGAAGCTAGACCAGTGCTTCCAGCTGCGCCTGTTTGAACAGGATGCTGAGAAGGTTAGAGTTTGATTCTCTTCCATGCATGCATGCCAGCCTAAAACAGTTGTTTTTTTTGTTTTTTTTTTAAGTCCTCAAATCACCTTTCATCCTCATGCAGGCCAGATCAGGCTATGTACCTATGTGAGGGCTTAACAGATTTACTGGCACACTGTTACTACTTGCCTCTGTTGACAGAGCATTATATTATTATTCTGATGTACAATATTCCACAGATATTTTAACCCTTTTTTGTACAATGATGTGCATATGATAAGCAACAGTGAATATTTTAATTGTACAACAAGAAGAGGTTTTTTTTTTTGCAAAATATTTAGTTCTCTGCTGCAGAACACATTTGATTTGATTACTCTTCATATTTCCGCTGTTTTCCGTTGAACATACTACTTTTCTGTACTGATGCTGAATTATCAATGATGTTGAGTTTACATGGAAGATTTAGATATTTTTTAAGGAAAAATAAACACATTGTATTGTTTTCAGTCAGACAGGGCTATAATCACACATATACATCAAATACTTTTAGAGTAAGAGACTGGGAGTCAGTTGACACTACGAAAACATATAATAAGCTACATCCTTTTGTTGAGCTTCCCACTCATTAGATAGGAACTGGAAGATGACTTGCCCCTAGACTTCAGCACAGAGATGAGTGAGAGGTCTCAGTTAATTACAACAACACATACACCCCCTTGTATTCTCACTATTGCCGTGTGTGTAAGCTATCCAAGTTATTGTACTCCAAGCTACTGTTATATGTCTAGAGCTGGCAACAAATGAGACCTGAAATTGAAACAACCATACTTCCAGCAAAGGAGACTTTTTTCACATTTTGGAAAGAACCATTATCTGAGGTGCACTTTTTACTGGATGTTAACATGTTGCTGAATCTGGGCTGTGTGTGTGTGACTGTTCTAGTGGTGAAGTTTCCATCCAATGTTTTGTTTTGTTCAGATGTTTGACTGGATCATGCACAACAAGGGGCTTTTCCTGACCAGCTACACAGAGATCGGAGGGAACCACCAACACGCCGTGGAGCTTCAGACCCAGCACAACCACTTCGCTATGAACTGCATGGTAGGACGCCGGCTTTTTTTTTACTTCCACACATGCACAGTACACACAAACATGCACACATGTGATGTGCACACACACATTTCCATATCACAAATAGTCATCCTCACTGACAGGCTCCCCATTGTGGTGATATTGTCTGTCTTGCTGTTGTCTTTCATATTACTCAGCTGTTTTGCCACTCTGACCCAACTCTAACCTGCTCTTTCCAGCCTTGTCACAGCACTGTTCCCATAATTGACCCATATTGCCCTCCTGCCCCTCCCACAGCTGTGTACTGCCCTCTGCTGCTCTGCACCACACTGTTCCCTGTTTTCCTGTATGTTACAGTAGAGGAGTAAAATTGTCTGCAGCCCAAGTGTGTCTGTGGCAATTATATTAGCCATCCCTGTCTTTCTTTAGCCTCCAGTCTGATCTTTTGTGCTCTTGGTGCCCCACCTGTTTTCATCAGCGTCTTCCGCCTGACCCCTCACAATGGGAACTTGTATTATTTCTCTGCAATCCCTCTCTCTTATTAGTCAAATCAGTTTTACAGAGCATGCCTCAAACAGGTATCAAATAGAATTAACAAATACAAAAAGTGCTAACCTTGTATCAGTCGGTCATTATTGGATTACCAATTAGACAAGGTCTTACGTTAAAGAAAGCTTGGTTTGTTTTAAGCCCACTTTTCAAAGAGTCAGTATTCCTGATCCAAACTGTTGCAGAAAGATGGTGCGCAGTGGGAAAAAGCCCCACTGCTGGTCGCTTTCTCTCCCACCTGCCAGTTCACACTCTGTCCTACTTCCCCTTACCTTGGCACGTCTTATCACCTGGAACTTGGACTACACTGCCATGCTTCACACAGTCCTCACCACTTTTTCCGCAGTCTTTTGTGCTGCCCTGCTTGTAGCTTTATCTCTTCTTGTTCATGTTTATGTCTATATATGTAGGTATATACAGTACAGGCCAAAAGTTTGGACACACCTTCTCATTCAATGCGTTTTCTTTATTTTCATGACTATTTACATTGTAGATGCTCACTGAAGGAATCAAAACTATGAATGAACACATGTGGAGTTATGTACTTAACAAAAAAAGGTGAAATAACTGAAAACATGTTTTATATTCTAGTTTCTTCAAAATAGCCACCCTTTGCTCTGATTACTGCTTTGCACACTCTTGGCATTCTCTCAATGAGCTTCAAGAGGTAGTCACCTGAAATGGTTTTCACTTCACAGGTGTGCCTTATCAGGGTTAATTAGTGGAATTTCTTGCTTTATCAATGGGGTTGGGACCATCAGTTGTGTTGTGCAGAAGTCAGGTTACTACACAGCCGACAGCCCTATTGGACAACTGTTAAAATTCATATTATGGCAAGAACCGATCAGCTAACTAAAGAAAAACGAGTGGCCATCATTACTTTAAGAAATGAATGTCAGTCAGTCCGGAAAATTGCAAAAACTTTAAATGTGTCCCCAAGTGGAGTCGCAAAAACAATCAAGCGCTACAACGAAACTGGCACACATGAGGACCGACCCAGAAAAGGAAGACCAAGAGTCACCTCTGCTTCTGAGGACAAGTTCATCCGAGTCACCAGCCTCAGAAATCGCAAGTTAACAGCACCTCAGATCAGAGACCAGATAAATGCCACGCAGAGTTCTAGCAGCAGACCCATCTCTAGAACAACTGTTAAGAGGAGACTGCGCCAATCAGGCCTTCATGGTCAAATAGCTTCTAGGAAACCACTGCTAAGGAGAGGCAACAAGCAGAAGAGATTTGTTTGGGCCAAGAAACACAAGGAATGGACATTAGACCAGTGGAAATCTGTGCTTTGGTCTGATGAGTCCAAATTTGAGATCTTTGGTTCCAACCGCCGTGTCTTTGTGAGACGCAGAAAAGGTGAACGGATGGATTCCACATGCCTGGTTCCCACTGTGAAGCATGGAGGAGGAGGTGTGATGGTGTGGGGGTGTTTTGCTGGTGACACTGTTGGGGATTTATTAAAAATTGAAGGCACACTGAACCAGCATGGCTACCACAGCATCCTGCAGCGACATGCCATCCCATCCGGTTTGCATTTAGTTGGACGATCATTTATTTTTCAACAGGACAGTGACCCCAAACACACCTCCAGGCTGTGTAAGGGCTATTTGACCAAGAAGGAGAGTGATGGAGTGCTGCAGCAGATGACCTGGCCTCCACAGTCACTGGACCTGAACCCAATCGAGATGGTTTGGGGTGAGCTGGACCGCAGAGTGAAGGCAAAGGGGCCAACAAGTGCTAAACACCTCTGGGAACTCCTTCAAGACTGTTGGAAAACCATTTCAGGTGTCTACCTCTTGAAGCTCATCGAGAGAATGCCAAGAGTGTGCAAAGCAGTAATCAGAGCAAAGGGTGGCTATTTTGAAAAAACTAGAATATAAAACATGTTTTCAGTTATTTCACCTTTTTTTGTTAAGTACATAACTCCACATGTGTTCATTCATAGTTTTGATTCCTTCTGTTAGAATCTACAATGTAAATAGTCATGAAAATAAAGAAAACGTATTGAATGAGAAGGTGTGTCCAAACTTTTGGCCTGTACTGTAGATATATATATAGACACAGATAGATAGATAGATAGATAGATAGATAGATAGATAGCACTTTTCAAAACAAAGTTACAAAGTGTTTCTTCTTCCTCTCCTTCTTCTTCTTCTTCTTCATAACAAGAGTAATAGCAGCAAAAATGCTAATAATAATCATGATAATGAACTTTATCACTTTTCATAACAAATTACCGTTGTCTTTGCTGTTTGCAATTAATGTTTCTTTGCTTTACAAGGAAAACATGGATTACAAATAGAGAAACATCAATATCACATGAGAATGGAAAGAAATAAAAACATTGGCCATGTTTAAAACAATAGATATGAGACACCAAGAAAATATACTAAATAAGACCAATCCAGCAAATTGCCCCACCGTTTATTTGCCAGTGCCAGCCAGCTAGCCTCTTCATACTGTCAACTAGAGAGCCAGAGAACTGAGATTGCTTTTCAATAAACTGCTGATCAATCAGCATTGCAAGTAAGGGCAATATTTATGTTTTAAGTAATGCAACTACATTTACGTGTATGGAGCTGCTTGCTGCTCCATACACAGGTGTAGAGAGAGGGGAAGAGGGAGTTGTATCTTGATTCAGTAAAATGAAGTAAGGTTGATTTAATGCTGCCTCCATCACTTAATCATGTAACAGAAGCAAACACCGTGATGGTTCATTGGCTGCCCGTCTCCCCTATTCCCAAAATGAAGCAGACCAACAGGTAAATGGATCAGGCATCATGGTTTTTCTGGCTCCTCTTTTTATTTCAACCTATTAGTCTAAGGTCTGTCCCAGTGTTTTTGACATGTCAGATTTACCAGATGGAAAGTGAAAGAATCCCAGGCCTTTGCCTTTGGAGAATTTTCGCTTGCAGTCCCAGACACAACATTTTGTCATCATATACTCAGGCATGCAGTATTCTCAAGTTAAGTGTGTTTACAGCCTCTTTCAAGTTGAACCTAAAAAATACCAGGTTTGCTGTTTCACCCCAAGTCCGACCTTTGGTCACTGGTCTAGCCTAGCTGTTCTTTGCTCTTGTCTGTTCTCCCTTGAGCATCCTCTCCTGAAACCTGAGCTGCACTGTGCTTCCTTCCATGGCCCTTCTCCTCCTCATTCTGTGCTGCCCTGTCACCTCCCATCATCACTGATGCCCACGTGATCTGGCACGAGAAAATGAGGCAGCTATGCAGCTAGCAGTCCAGCCAGTTAGCGCACAGGAAGTGGCACCTGTCTTGGTTGTGCGAGGGTTCAGTTTGGTGTTTGTTTTCAGAGTTTCTTCACTCTTTGAGTATGTGTGTACTTTTTCTTTTTCTGTTTCGTTTGCATCTTCTTTCATTGAGGCACTTAGCTGGTATTTCCATCCAGAGCAATTTACAGTGAATAAGGAACTTTCTCACTGAATCTACTGCTTCTTGGTTGTGTCTGTCCATGGGTCTCTCCTGCTGCCCCAAAGACTTTGTAACAACTTTGTAACAACAACAACAGACTTTTTACAATTTGTAATTCAGCTCACTGCTTGTGCCAGTAATTAACCTTTCAAAATTGAGAGCTGCAACAAAAAATAACAAGACAGAACTATGGCAGGTCCGTGGGTCAAATGGTTACCCCCGCCTCATTCCCACTGGCATTATTGTGCATGACTAGGCCATCACCGCTCAGTGGATCACTGACAACAACATTGCCATGGTATTGTCAGCATGAATGCCCAGCCTTTTTTTCCACTGTATTAAATTATATGGCTTTTTACTTTATCTTTTATGAGAGCTCCATCAAAAGAGTCAAAAGAGGGAAAAGAAGAGGGAGAAAACATCGTGGCTGCAATGAGGTTGTGGAAATTTCTTATTTGAAGAAGACACAGCAGGATACAGAAATAATTTGGAGATAGGTGCCCAAAGTTCACTCGAGAGAGAAAGAGAGAGAGAGAGAGAGAGAGAGAGAGAGAGAGAGAGAGAGAGAGAGAGAGAGAGAGAGAGAGAGAGAGAGAGAGAGAGAGAGAGAGATGTCATTTAACAAGGCAGAGCAGGAAATTCAGCAACTTTTACTTGTAACCGTCTGACAGTTTGCCTGGTTATACCTAATAAATCTAAATATTTTAAATAAATAAATAAATAATTTTGGGCTGCAATTGGCTTTAAATCTCATAGAGACTGTTCTCTCTCATTTAGATCAACATTTTAAATGACAAAAAAGCTCCACTGCTCTCTGACCATTACACAACCATATGTTTTCCCATTCCAGTGTAACTAATGCCAGTGTGGCAAAAGTTGGAGGCTAGGGAGACTGTGGCCCAGAGGGGGGACCTGAACCTGAGCGGGCCCAGAGGCAGTTTGAGCCACCGCCCAAAGCCAATTGAGTCAACACTGGGAACTGTGATGAGCTGCTAACCCATGAGACAACAGTAGTAGAAAGGATGGAGGGCAATGCAGTATAAACACACACACATACACACAGTTGGGTGCACAGAGGGCGACCACCGCCCCCTCCACCCATTCTTCCACAGGATGCACTCTTTCCCCTTCCTGTTGCCTGCATGACTGGCTGGAAACACACACTGTCAGGCTCATGACGGTGTTTTTGCGTGATGGACGTGGTGTGTTTACATGGAGGATGTTGATCGGGGTAAAACGGCAGGAGCGTGCGTGTCGGTGAGTGTGATAGTATGTATGATGGTGGTTGTGTGTGTGTGTGTGTGTCAGGGGTGGGGTCAGTGCAAAATAAGAGTGCATGCGAGTGTTTGTGAGTGTGTACATGTGCTTCTGCTTTTTTATTTGTGTTCTTGTGACACTGCCTATATCTCCATGTTTCTGTGTTCTACCTGTTTCGGTGAAAGAACGCACCTTATTGCTTACCCTGTGAAAATCAGATGAAACAACACACTTATGTGTGGCAGTTTCCCTTGATATCAAGCTGTTGCTCCCTCAACATTGCTTCAGTATTCAGAGCCAGATAGAATACTTCAGTTTAAGCTCAGGTTAAAACCACAGGCAAATCAAACCGTGATGGTTTGTGGTTATGTAACTGATAATGCGTCATGCTAATTGTAATGCAATAGCTGGAGCTATGTTGTTGTTATGGACACAACTGTATATGAAGGGATAGGTGGATGAGAGAGGTTTTACTGGTTGAAATTTTCATGTACACCCTCTAGTTCACGATGTTGTCACTACTTAAGATATTCTGTTTTACGGGAAGTAAAAGTGATGTGAGGTCATTTCATAGGGACTTTAAAACTGCACTTTGTGAGTAAAGGATCCACCAAATATCATGTTGATTCGATTTGTGGGAACGCTGGTGAGCCACTTGTGTTGTGGCTAAATGCTGGGGTCTTAGAGATAAGTGACACCACAATTATTTTGTCCCCCAGCACCATTAATATACTGTTTCCCTGATATATTAATATGTTGCAATGGCAAACAATCTGTTACACACCTATGCAAATGATGCACAATGCAGATACCAAAGAGAGAAGTCCTGAGGAAGATGGCATGAATGTTGTCCGCACAGGACTGTGCACTTCTGCCACTAAACATGAGCAACAAGTAAACTGATGCTCCGAAGAAAATTATTTATTATTTAGAATTATTAATTTACAACAAATAGTACAAGACTGACGTGCGGCAGAGCAAAACCATTTGTAAACGGATTGCTATTCATAGACACATAAATAGGCTTCCCTCTTTATATACAGTACAATATTTCAACCCTCAGTGGAGCCACAGACTGTCCTCCATCAGTACTCTGCTACTGCTGGTATTTTTTAATTAACATTCAAATAGTGCTTCATAATTTAGTTCAGACACAAGAACAGTTCAAGAGAGTACAAGTGGCTGTAACCTGAGCGTAATGTTAAGATTGACATTAGATGGATTTCTTTTATGACAGTGCTGCAATTTTTATCACTCTGGAGAAGAGAGATATTCCTTTAAGACACATCCTCAACCTTAATCCTCCTCACTGGAACAGCAGCAGCAAAGGGCCTTGAAAACCCTTAAAAAAAAAGCACATGACATGCCCCTTTTTCTTAGAAATGATTTCTGAAAATCACAAAGAATTGTGTTGTCTGTCTATCAGTTCCACACTCTAAGCGTAAAGAGACTCTTAGCCTTTAGACATGTGACTGACCAGGCTGGATGTCAGCCTCTTTCTTCTCATGCTGCTGTCCTCAGCCGGGCTCGTGGTTGTGGATATTTGTGGACATTTTGGCCTAAGGGTTGTGCTAGGGGAATCGTCATAAGGCCATCAAAGTCAACAGGAATCTTCTATGTTCAGCAAATTATTTTGCAGTCTATTCATTTCATTCACAGATATGTTGTGTACTTTTTTATGGCATTTGAATACAGTTAGCTATAGTTAAACCTTTTGGGGCTTACTACTGGAGACTTGTCACTATACAGACTATGCAGAGACCCTGGGTAGGCTACAGTGTCACAGGAACCCTTCTTTTATTATAAACTACTGTAAAATGATCATTATTTAAGTTAGATGCAGGTATCCAGTTAAGACGCAGTTGACAGTGGCAGACAGTTTTAGTGCTTCAATGTTGATCAAAAGCAGAAATTAATAGGAAGCATGAACATCACAGCACACCTAATTACAAGGAGCATGAAATAACCCAAAAAACACACTCTTAAAAGGTTTACTAAAGTATAACATGTGGATATGATGCATGAATATCTCACAGCTGTTCTTTCAGCATTGCTTCCATTTTCGGTCAGGCCAAGCCTAAAAACGGGCTCCTTTACTCTAGAAGCAGAGTAAAGGAGTGCTGCAGCTTCCAGTTTTCCAGTTTCTCAGAGTAATCGCAAAGTCTTCCATTTCCTGACATGAGGGCAAATAACCATGATAATGATCAACATTATGCCATTATCTCCCCTTTCTTTATCAGTATGACACACAGCACAGTCCCACACGTACGTGCGTTCACACACATACACACACTCACACTCACACTCTCAGAAAGCAGTGATTATCATTCTCACCTATAGCAATGTGTAATTTATTGTGATCTGGTCATTCAGCATACACATTGTATTGGTACCATCCTTCCTGATTTCCTATACTGAAGGGAACAAAAGTTTAATTTAACTCTTCGTGGCACAGCACAAATACCTACAAGGATACAAGCATGCAATTATGCAATAATTGTTAACAGATGTGTTCTTAATACATTTGTTTTTTACCTAGTGGATGTGTAACCCTGATTGTAGTTTTCAGTTCTGATTAGCTGAGATATTTTACAAAGCATTTCTGAAATGCCCAACAAATGAACATCCCCTTTCTTCTTTACTACAGTTAAGAAGCAAACTGAGGCCATGGTTACAGTATTATTACAGTGGCTAACACGCAGTGAAGGCTAAAGTCAGACACACAAAAAACAGCCTCCTGTGGCTTACTGAGTAAATAAACTGGAGAAAGAAAAAGAAATATTGACACAATAACTGGCATACCCTTCTTTATGGGAATTATCATGGAGATCATTATGGAGATACATTTCTGTCCATACAAACCAACAGTGAAAATTGAAAAATCTTACTAATGCCTTACATGAATTGTCTCACTTAAATCAAAACAAAAAAATGTACAGAATTAAAAATAATTTGATTTCAGTTCTAACTTTTGGGACATAGGGCCCTATCTTGTGCCACCCGCTATCCGCTGCCACGACCCGCTACCCGCAAATTGCGGATTTAGGAACCTCCGCTATCCCTAAACGGTATCTTGCGCCACCCGCTACCCGCTATCCGTTATGCCGACTGCATCATTTGCGCCTGGAGGTGCGTCGTGGGCGTGTTTCATGCGCTATCCCTAAGGTTGCTATCTTGCGCACACACTTTAGGGATAGCGGATAGCGGGTGGTCAGGACCACCCGCTATCCGCTATCCCTAAAGTTTGGGCTGTTAGGAGAGCGCGCCCAGGCGGCTTCAGTGCACGCCCCGACGGAGCCTCACCACGCACAGGGTCGGACTGATACCGGGACGCCGCCGGAATGGACTGAGTATATTACTCATATAGACTGTTTAGAGGAAAGACTGTTTTAATTGGACACTATCGCCAGCACGTTTTATTGTTTTATCATAAGCCAGCAGCTGTGCTATATTTTTATTTTTAATATTTTATTTGCCCAATCTACCTTGTCAATAAATTAGTTTACACATAGTTCCACCTCTGCCTCTTGTGTGTGTGTGGTGTGGCCCGGGGATTTTACTCAATCAGTACAACCTTGTGACGCGTCCACTTGGACACATGTGGCTCCACCTCCCGAATTAACTCGCCTATAATATAATATATAATATGTATATAAAGCCACCTTGCTTTAGCCTCAGTAGAAGCCCTGAGAAAATCTCCCTCCCTCTCTCCATCGCGGGTTTAGGATTTAGGATTTAGGATAGCGCATCCTGCCCTTAAAGGCAATGGCACCTGGCACACTGATTGGTTTAACTGGCGTAACGCCCAAAACACACCTATTCATAATATAGCGGGTAGCGCAGGTGTTTTGCGGATAGCGGGAGGTGCACAAGATAGCAACTTTTACGGGGGAACGCCTCTTCCTAAATCCTAAATCCGCAAATAGCGGGTTTAGGGAGTCTGGCGCAAGATAGGGCCCATAGTGTCCTCTGCCAAAATGTAATTTGGATAGTATGTTCTAATGGTTGGGACCTAGAAGTAAAACATTTTCCTTGAGGTCATTTTTATTTATGAAATTATTTATGCAAAAAATGACCAAAATGTAGATTCATTTTTACATTTTCTCTTTCACCCCTTTTGCACCAAAAGGTTCCTGGTCTTGCTCTGTGGGCAAAGCAATTGTCCTCAGTTGTGTTGTGTTTGTATCGTGTGAGAACAGTGAACTTAATGCAAATAAGGAGGTGTGTGTCTAATTATTGTGTGTGCAACTGACAACAGCAACACAGTAAACATGGAAAATGTCAAAGCGGTCTTTATGTTCGTGGTTATTTTCCACTGTGCCGCTGTGATGTTGTATCTGGTTTTGGAGAGGAGATGCATGCAGGTTGAAAATGAAATTGGGGATGCTAGAAAGGCAAGAGCTGACTAAAGCTAACTACATTTATGTAGCGTAATGTAAACTGCACCTGGACCATCCCCAGGGACTCAGAGAGTATAGTCCCATTGGTGCAGGGACTGTTTTGGGACCGAGGAACTCTATTTCTGGGGTAATGAGAGGGACTGGTTCCTCTGGTGGAAAGAGGGCTAAGAGTCCCAAGGTCCTCAAAAAAGTTCCTGTGTTCCAGTCCCTGTAAAGGAAAAAGGGTATTTGGCTGAAAGTGCACTGCAAGCTACTTTTTTGTGTGTCAGAGAAAGTACTGTCAGAACGCACCTGTTCCACATGTTGTGTTTTCCGGCTGTAGGTTTATTTCCCAAGTCAGCTCTATGTTGGTCTGAGAAGCCCTTTTATCTGTTAAAAAAAATCATGATTTGGTCTTTAGTTTGCCGGACTTTGCCTGGAGAAAAGGCAAAGTCAGGGACAATAAACAGGATTCGCTTGTATTGTTTACTACAGGAGTGGTGTATTTTTTCCAAGATCTTAGCTTTAAGCCTTATCTGCCACATCGTTAAGTGTCTCACCACCATTGAATATTTACATAAAATCACACTCACAGTAATCACCCAGGACGATCAGCCCAATAAGCATGAGACTGCACAGCACCCCGAGACACGCTACGGCACTCTTGAGGTAAACTATAGAGATAATATAGTGTTTTATGTGTTGTCAAAATCATGTGTTTCTATTTTAACATGCATTTGCATATGTGCTTGCTTACCTAATATACTTGGTTGCACCATTTCTGGTTCATCTTCTGTGTTTGGTGGAGCTGTGATGTTTGGAGTTGTCATGTTTGTCCGTGGTCTGTCAGCAGGGAAGTAATCTCCTCTTTGCTCCTGAGATGATTTCCTCTTGTCCCACTGAGTTGGGTTTGTGTGTGTCATATGTGCAAATGTCAGGTAGATGGTGCAGCAGAAGACCTAGTTAAAGATATTCAAATCAAATCAGCCACTGAGGAAACCATGTGACCAATAGAAATCAGGAAACGCTGGACAGAATAGACAATAAATTAATCTTTTTTGCATCTTTGTGCAGGCATGAAACAAAACTCAGACTGCACAGTGCAGCCACGGGACAAAATAAATTGGCTTTGACTTTAAGAAAAGTAGTTATGTCATGCTGTGCTCCCTGAGAGGCTGTGGTCAAACTTTACAACACTTCTACAACTGGATGCTTCATTTTCAAAAGTTAATCATTTGGATGAAGTTAATTATTTCTAATCTGTTGTAAAAAGAACATACACAGCCAGTTTTTTTTTTTTTTTTTTTTTTAATTATTCATGATAGGCAGCTCTGTTTGGCTTGTTTGCATAGAATAAGTATCCTGTTTGAAACAAATGGGATATCAGACATACAGACACGTTAATATTCTAATAATACAGTGAAAAGATACTGTTCACTTTTAACAGTCTGTCCTTTACCTTTGCTTAGTCTCTGCTATTTAATACTGTCACCCTGCATATTTTTACTTTTAAGACCCTGTCAAACTAAGATTTGACATAAAGTCATCATGCCTTTATTTTACATTGACTGCGCCGACAAATGAGATAAAAACTAGTGTACATAAGGCATCATCCGTGCAGGTAATGGAAAACAATATTGCATTATTCATCCAAACACTCCCATGTGTCGAGGTTGTGTAGCACTCTGCGAGGTCTCACTTGTTTTCCGAATGCGAGGATCTCCCCATTGTCCTTTTTGCACAACAGGAAACGTGTTAAGATGTGATGTTGTGAGAGTTGTTCTGATGTAATTTGATCACACAGTGAATACCACTGAGGCCTTTTCTCAGTATCTGCTTCCCTCTCTTTAGACTGATTGACTTCCTCATCAGTTTTACATTAACAACATCCTCCTCCTCTCCCTATCTCTGTTTCATCCTGTTACCTTCACTCTCTCTCACTCGGTCTCACTCTCCACATACACTCTCTCACACTTCGCCTCCATGCCCTCATCAGTTTTAAATTAGGATCACTTCCTGTCTGCGTCTCTCCCATTCATTCTCTGCCCTCCCCCATCAGTTTTAGATTAAGGCTGCACCATCGAGTTGTCCATCCTCTGCTGTTTATCCTAATTCATAATGTCCCACAGATGGCACACAGCCCTTCAGGCCAGGTGGTTTTGACTAGGTAGCCTTGCTTCTGCTTTACTGCTAAATGGGTGTGTGTGTGTTTGTGTGATTTTGGGTGGATGGGTACATGTGTCTGTGCCTCTGGGCCTTCAAGTGTGAAAATGTTCATTAGGCCATATATGTTCCAAATGAAAAGTAAGAATAAATATTTTATAGTGCTAGTGAAATTCCTGGGTTTGTTTATTTAATTATTGATTCCTTCATACATTCAGTTATTACCTCCTTTGGTACTATTACAGCATTTTATGTTTGATGGTTTTTAACCTATAATAGCATCTAGATTTGTTTTCCTGTGATATTGGGTAGTATCCCTCTAAAATGTATTACATTAGTTCTGCTTCTGGAGAGATTTGTGTGTGTGTATTTGTGTGTAAGCATGGACTGCTGTGCGTGTGTGTATCACAGCATCCCTACTGCTGTGCGTTTCAGAGCAATTGGACTCTCTTGACTGCTCATGTGAGCCATTCGTCTAAACACAACACCATGGTCTCTATTATCCTCCAGCCAGCAGCAGACTCAATGCAGTGCTGTTGATGTCCCAATAACATGTTTTTCCTGGACTGAGGACAATGGCTAACATCCCCAGATGGGTTGTACACAATAATGTCTCCTACAAGCAATAATAAAGCTATTTCTAAGCAATTCTTAAATGCTAACATCAGAAAAGACACCATCAAAAACGATTTTGAAGCCCTTCTCAGAGAATGAAAAGTTGAAAAATATTTTGCTTCACATATTGGGGCTCAAATAAAAAGTTAAGTAAACAAAACGTGCACTCTGTAGGCTTTTACCTTTGATGGAAACCAATAATGTGGGTTGCTAGAATCACGCTTCACGAGAGCCCTCCTCTGTTTCAGCACTGAAGCTGGTGTTTGGTTCATTTTCCCTCCTGTTGTGATTGGAACAAGCCAACAAAGAGCCATAATAGGCTGCAGGAGCAGTAATTGAATAGAATAATAACAGGCTGTTAACACAGTCGTTAATTAGTGTTTGCTGATCCCTGCCTATCTACACCAAACAGCTTGGAGTGGACTGAAAGGTTAAGAGGAAAATGGGTTTGTTTTTATTACTCAGATGGGGTGTGCATTCCCAAGTGGAATGACCACTGTGTGTGTGTTTGTGTGTGTGTGTGTGTGTCTGTCTGTGTGTATTGGAAAGTGGGAGAAACAGTGTGGGGAGGGACAGAAGTAGAGTTGGACTTGAGCTTTGATTGTTCTCTAAAATCCCTCGGCCTCATATGTGTGTTTTTATAACCCTAGACAAGATATTGCTAGCTGATTTTCAGTGGACATGTGGCTACAGTGCTATAATTTGTAATTGTGCATATTGTCTATGAGATCATTATGATCACCAATGTGGTCTGCAATACTACAGTCTGTGTATTGACCCAAAGTTAGATGAGCCCTTCTCCATCAAGACAATGAAGGGTTTAATGTTACTTTGTCACACAAACCCTCATGTTTGCATTGTCTTTATTTAAAAGCTGTTCTAATTGTCAGGACATATGCACATTATGAACAATTAATTAAAATATTATTGAAAATGAAATGTTGCCAAGTGTACTATCCTAATGGAACTGCATTTTTTTGTGATAAAGGTAAAAAGTCTGACAAAACATTATTGTAAATGATGCATTATGGTGAGACAGAGATGCCCTGGCCTACCAACTGTATTTTCCAGATATAAGATCAGACGCAGTGTTTCGCACAGCTTGTCGGTTTACATCAGAAGGGTGGGGGGATATTATTGATGACTTTTTATTGATGTTTCCTTCAGCAAGCACAGTCATGTTTATTCAGGCACTTAAGTCTCTCAGTGTAGTATAAACTAATGGCATTAGTTCTGTTCAGTTTGTGATAGGGCAGACACACTGCAGTTGCAATGAATTATGGTCATTGTAGTCCACAAACATGCTCTTAACACTTAGCAGTATTAAATCTCAGGCATGTGAGCGTAACACTGGTGAGAACCACCAGCTTCACACACCATGTAACCCAAAGCGAATCCAAAAGAATATTTTACTTGCGGGCTGTTAATTTACCTGGGCATGCTCCCAAATATTGTATGAAACAGTGTATATGAGTCAGTGGTGCATCATGTAACCTGGCAGCTAGATATCAGCCTCTGGCTTATTAGATTCTGGCAGCTCAGTGCTCAGTCAGCCAGGTTCAGTATTTTCATAAATCTCTTACCATGTGTCTCTCTGTTTGAGTGTGTGTGTGTGTGTGTGTGTGTGTGTGTGTGTGTGCATATTGATCAAATCTTTTACTTTTTATGCTACTTAGATTTAAACAAGCACCAGGCTGCATATGAATTTTTAGCTGAAATGACAATCCAGGTTCTTCGGATCTCTAACTGTTTGTCTCTGTGTCCTTGTCCCCGTAACAGAATGTGTATGTGAACATCAACCGGATCATGTCAGTAGGGAACCGGCTTCTGGAGTCTGGCCACTACGCCTCCCAGCAGATCCAGCAGATCTCAGGCCAGCTGGAGCAGGAGTGGAAGGCCTTTGCCGCGGCACTGGATGAACGCAGCACACTGCTTGAGATGTCTGCCAGCTTCCACCAGAAAGCAGACCAGGTATGAGCATCTGATGCAATATTCATATACACACAAAAGGCACAGCATGCACACAGCCCCAAACAATTGCTGTATACAGTGACAATATCAATAGATTTCCACTTGAAAGCTATGTACTATATGTGCTGCATAATTATTGTATGGACACACATACTGCTGTCAGCAAGCCTCCACAGGACTGACATGAAACACACAAGCATATATTATTGTGTGTGGGCACACTCATAAGCAACAACACACACATACTGACATGCAGAAAAGTAGCTGCATGCATTGCTGCTGGATATGCCGGAGGTGGAGTGGAGCATACTAGAATTATTTTGTTTAGGTTATTGAATACATTTTTCAATAATCTCTAATTTCTTAGTAGCTTATTTGCCCAAGACTATTGTAGCTTTATACTATTGTTATTTTTAATTTTTGCTTTACCAGCAATAGATTTAAGAGCATTTAAACGATCAGCACTACGGTACTTTCCATTGTTTTGTGTGCAGTTGCAGTAATAATCCATGAGACAGTTGTTTAATGTCTTCCGTGTACGGTGTCAGGGTCAGAAATAAATGGGTTTGGGGCAGAATGGCAGCAAATAAATGCAACGTATTACTTGGAAATGGGTGGAAACCGCTGTAAAATTAACAGCTCACTTTCTTCATTTTCCTTGGTGTAAACTTGTCCCTTTGATTTTTGGTTTGCATTTGTAAAGTGGCTGGGACAGTCCCCTTCCCTTCAAGCATTATTTAACACATTAGAGAGCTGGCAAGCTAGATTGCCAGCTACCTCTAGTTCCGACATAGAGTGCTTTTTAATTTGGGAAAAAAAAACATAAAAAAAAAAAAAATCCAACAACACCCTTTGAGGTGTGATGAGAAGAAGTTCCAGAAGAAGCCAAACAGTTGTTGAACTTCTGTCAGTTTGCCCTGGGATTAAAACAGCTGGCAAATATTTTACTGTTGACCATTTGAGGATTGTTTTTAATTATGTTATGACCTATTATTAATAAAAAAAAAAAATGCTTAAATAAATCTGTTATTAATAAAATATGTTTGAACAAGATTCATTTGCTATTTGAAATTGCCTTGGAAATGATCCAGAATGCCTCAAATATACATTTCACAAGAGGAAAAAAAACTATAATAACTATGTTAATAATAATAATAATAATAATAATAATAATAATAATAATATATTGTTTTGATACCAAGGTAATGAGACAGGCCAAAATTACACTAAGGAAATTGTGTTGCACGTTTCTGCTTGTGGCACTGTAGCCTGTATTTTTGGATTAGATTAAACCTGTAAAATCGAGCAACTGTTGCAGTAGAATTAGTACTTTAGTTTTTGATTTAGTTTTTGATTTGATTTTGAAGTTGAGCTAGATGAGCTCGAGTGCAGATCATGTGTACTCTGACCAATTCTAGTTTATTCATGCACACACACACACACACACACACACACACACACACACACACACACACACACACAGATTTAAGCCATCTGTCCTTTGGTTGTGTGTGTGATCCATATCTGCAGGCTACACAAGCTTCCCCTCAGCTGCGTTTGTTTCTGACCGCGCTTTACAGTGAAATTAGTCTCTGCTTGTTTGACTATCACTGCTCGTCTCACTGGGTTAGTTTATTAACTTATTAAATTGTGTTCATGATAATACTTTGGTAAATAGAGACCTCTTTGAAGTGACATTGGCTGCACAGCGATCCAGAGGAACACACACACACACACACACACACACACACACACACACATAGATACACAGAAGTGAAGAAGAAAGCAGAAGTTTGAATGCTACCTCATTGTATAAAGCCAGTGTAACATGCAGCCACTCAGGAGCCTGTGATGCAGGCTCATTTGAATGGCTCATGGTCAGAGAAAGGCTGCACTAAGTTTTAGAAAGGGGGCACTAAGATTTAGAGCAAGTACAGACCAAAGACCGTATATAAGTGAAGCATTCAGAAGTTACTGTCTCAAAACGTTGTGTAGCAGGTGAGCATTATGGATCAACCCAACAAAGGCTAATTTTAGTTGCACTGAGCTCGAGGATCTCAGGAATGTGAACTCAGGTCGTATCTTAAACCTATTTATATATGAAGACCTTTGCTTACTTTTGGCCCACTTCACACCCCATCATGTGTATCTGTTCATGCAATTGGTTCATGAGGCTTCATCATCCATATGAAGATCTTGGATGTATTCACAGCATATCTAACATAGTGTATTGCTCCTGATAAAATGTATCCGTGTCATGTTTATTACAGCTATCCTATGGATGCGTTTCTGCTTTCTTGTGCATGTGTGTGTGTGTGCGCGCGCGTGTGCGTGTGTGTTTTCTCTTCCCAGTACATGAGTAATGTGGAGCCGTGGTGTAAGGCATGTGGTGAGGGAGAGCTGCCTTCTGAGCTGCAGGATCTGGAGGACACCATCCACCATCATCAGGGACTGTATGAGCATGTTACCACTGCGTACTCTGAGGTTAGCACACACAAAGCAGCCATGCAAAACACATACACTTATGCAAACCTTAATGCAAACACAGACAAGCTCTTAATGCAACCAGCATATATTCAAATCAAAAATCCAGAATACATACACATGCCTTCTACAATAATTTCCTTCATCAATATAACCATTCATGTATCCATCAATTAAACTGCTTTTACCCCTTCACAGGTAAGCCAGGATGGCAAGTCTCTGCTGGACAAGCTACAGCGACCTCTGACCCCAGGCAGTGCCGATTCCTTGACGGCATCGGCCAACTACTCCAAAGCGGTGCACCACGTCCTGGACATCATCCATGAAGTGCTGCATCACCAGAGACAGCTGGAGAACATCTGGCAACACCGCAAAGTTCGCCTGCACCAGCGCCTGCAGCTCTGTGTGTTTCAGCAGGACGTACAGCAGGTATAAAGGGACATACGTACACACACACACACACACACACACACATGCACACATGCACACATAAACAGTGAATGCCATTGGCAAGATTTAACATATGGCATATGTATGTTTAATGTTTATATTTTGTAGCTGTGAAATAATTTCTGTTGCTTTTGCATTTTTCAGCATGTGAGTAAATTTGCCATGCCGTTGATTCAAGATGCTCTGTAACTACACACCCATAATTTACAAACAAAGAAAATCTTGGCTTATAAAAAAAAAAAATGGCAGATTAAATTGATTATGACAGAGCCAAGAAATGTTTGTCAAGTCAAATTTTATCTCAAGTACAGTATCACACTAAATGACTTTGTCCAATTTAAAGCACTTAAACAATAAACCAGTAATCAAGGAGCCTAAAGGAGACTTAACAATCGAAGTATGAAAATAAATACAAGACCACAAAAATTACAGATGGAAAACAGTAAAACATAGAGAACAGGACACATAGCAGGAATATGAGGTGATTAAGATTGATTAGTGCATAGCTCTGTCTGTTCTACAGGATGTACTGCACAGCAGAGAGTGTCATTTTAATGATAATTTCAAATCAGATCCAGCTTTTTCAAAGCCTTTTTTCTCTTCCTCCCGGGTTTTCAGTTTGGGAATTATCTCTGGCTGTCTAGATGGCAGAGTCCTGAGATTACAACTACTGAGTTGTTTTCTGGTGTTTACTTGCTGTCTTCTGCCCTTTGGGCCCGACCCATCCTCTGTCTTTCATTCTCACCCTGTCTCTCTCCCTCCTTTTCTCACTTTCTCTTTCTTTCTCTTTCTCTTTCTGTCTTTCTTCTTCACCCTCCCTCCCTCTCTCACTACTTCTCTGTCTCCTTCTCTCTCTCCCTGGCTTCTCTCTCCTTTTGCATTCATTCTTTCACTTCCTCTCCCCAGTCTTTCATCCCCTTTTCTCTTGGTAGTGGTTTCCATGGTGATGCAATTTACTGCCACATAAAGTGTCGAGGGCATTGCGTGCATGTGTGTGTGTCTGTGCGTATGTGTATGGGTGTGTGTGTGTGTGTTTGTCCCATAGAAATAGTCTCCCATAGACCTTGAAAACATCATCATGAAAATCTCCTTTATTACTCCACATAGAAACGGATGGAGCATGACCATCTGTTTAATAGATAATAACGTAATTATGTGCTTAGATTTATAGCTAATCTCATCCACGGTGGAAATGTTGACACATTGCTCTGCTCTGCATTATTATTAAGTAAAACCTAATTGTCCACATTTATGTAATGTAAACATTACAGACGGCATGCAAAGAGAGAGAGGAGGGAAGGGAGTGTGATAGATAGAGAGATAGATAGATTGAGAAAGAGAGAGAGAGAGAGAGAGAGAGAGAGAGAGAGAGAGAGAGAGAGAGAGAGTAGTATAGGAACAGTGTGGCGTCATAGACTTGATTGCTGTGTCCAAGAGGCTTGTGAGGGTGAGAGCGAGCGTGCGTGTGTGTGTGTGAGAAAGAGAGAGACAGAGAGAGAGAGGGGGACAGACAGACAGACAGAGAGACAGAGGGAGAGAGAGAGGGGGAGAGAGAGAGACAGAGAGAGAGAGAGAGAGAGAGAGAGAGAGAGAGAGAGAGAGAGAGAGAGAGAGAGAGAGATGGCATCATCATGGTATTCTCCTACAGCTCTGATGTGGTTTGAATGGAGCCATTCTGGTCAGTTGCGCCCCCTACTGATTAAAAAGTTATACTATACCAATTTCAACCAAGCTTTTTGATTGCATTTTATGAAAATAATTCATTCCCATAAGCTAACAACCAGGAATCCTTCAACACCTATTTACAACTACCAACCTCCCTTTTTCCTGTGTGTGTGTCATGTGTGTCATGTGTGTCAAGGTGCTGGACTGGATCGAGAACCATGGCGAGGCCTTTCTCAGTAAGCACACTGGCGTTGGGAAGTCTCTGCACAGAGCCAGGGCTTTGCAGAAGAGACACGAAGACTTTGAGGAGGTGGCACAGGTGCGCTATTGTAATAACTTGCTCTACTGTATGTGTGTCTAGTGTTAAAACAAGTACATAAAGCCATTATCACATTACATTACATACAAATCACATCTTGCTGAAGCATCACATGTCCAATTCATGTTGAGTAAAAACATACAAAAAGAAAAAATACAAATCTGGTATTGTCTTTAAACACCTCCACTAAATCAGATCTTTTAGAAAGATATAAGAGTGGCTAAGAGTGTATAAGATACTGTTCTGTTTTAAAAGGAGACTTTCTATAATAATAATGTTTCAGAATACCTACACCAATGCTGACAAGTTGTTGGAAGCAGCGGAGCAGTTGGCCCAGACCGGAGAGTGTGACCCAGAGGAGATTTACCAGGCTGCCCACCAGCTAGAGGATCGCATCCAGGACTTTGTGCGACGTGTGGAGCAGCGCAAAGTCCTGCTGGACATGTCTGTCGCCTTCCACACACATGTCAAAGAGGTGTTTATTTGATTTTTCTTTCTCTCCTTTCCCCAAGATTTTTTTTCTTTTTGCTTCTCATCTTCCTCATACAACTGCAGCACCAGTGCAGCTCCTAGATTATCCCTGTTCTGCACATCGATTTGACTCTTCTATTGTGCCAAATGCTAAAACCACACCCTGTTCTTAGTGTACAAAGACAGAATCCAAAAGGGTAGCTGAATATTGATATATTGATTACAATATGGAAATGGCAGTAGGAAACTTTGTCACATCTCAGTGCTATACAAGTCAAAATCCCTTTGCCTAAAAATGTGGCCTCATATAGCTTATTTGGGGCAAAAGGGTGGGTTGTTAGGGTTTGAAAATGGTTTGTCAGTGGGTACCGTACCTTTCACTGCAGGACCTCCATGCTGAAAATAATGACAACGGGGAAAAAAACAAAAACATTTCAGTACTTGGCACTATTGACTATGATTTCACTATAAGCTTTAACACTTTTCAGTGTTTAGTGTGCCAATGCTCAGTCAGCAGTTGTTTTAAGTGTCTCACCTCACAGAGAACAGCCTCCAGTCACAGTTACCATTATGAAATAAATGACACAGATAATAAGAGGTTAGCTAAATGTAACCCAACCTAAAAATGTGTGTGTATGTGTGTGTGTGTATGTGTGTGTTTGTGCGCAAGTGTAAAGCAAAGATAATTGTTCATCAAAATGCTACTGAATATACTCTTGCCAAAGCAGTCATTACATTCATTAAATGAAAAGTCATTAAATTCAGTAAAATATGCAAATATCTGCACTTTCCTCTCCGTCTGCAGTGAATAATTGTGTGTAATGACCATCAGTGATAAGTTCATTGGCCCCCTTTAGCAGCTCTCTACCTATTTTATTATTCCCCATCCCGAGCTGCCTTTGATGTATAACTAACAGAATAACAAGAGGATTTGTTCAGGTATGGTGGGATAAGTCGATAAAGCATAAATTGCAATAACCTTATAAACTGCAATAAAAGCAAAATACATTTTTCAAATATATCATACCCATTCCACTTTAGTTATTTTCTTGACATGCTTATTCCTATTCAGGGTCACGGGCTAGAGCCTAGCCTCAGCATGCATTTGATGGAAGACAGGGACAGAGCTTGGCGTCACTGAAGTTATTATACAGTACTTCTTGTTGATGCACATGCCATTTAATTCCTGGACACAGATATCCCTCTACGATTAGCCAATCAGAGTGTGCAACCTTGTGCCAACTTAATGCAAAGTTAAGATTCTTGGGCACTTATGCAAAGTCAGCACAGAGACCCTTTTAAGCCCCCATCAGAAAGTGTTGCTTTATGTGCTGTTTTCATTGAGGTCTATAATGCGTTTAACCGTGATAGCCAGAGAGCTTTTCATTCATACCCATGGAAAATTCAGAATCTCTAATCCACCTGACCTGGATATGTTTGGAAGAGAGTGGAGCACCCAGAAGAAACCCACCTGACCATGGGGAGAACATGTAAAGTCCATAGCCCCAACCCTCTTACTGTGAAGCAACAGTGCCAACCACTGAGCCAGCATGCCATCCCTCCAGTTGCTCTCACAATGATATATTAATGTGAAAATCATACACTGCATATCATTAACTGTCACAATTAACCTCTCCATACTGATGGAGCACTGTGCTCAGCATGTGTTAACACTACATCCTGTTTACATGAGTCATAGAGACAGTCAGAGCCATGGTGTTATTAATGAAGCTAGTCTTTAATGTCCATATGGACTAATCTCCTTCATCCCATCTGTCAGCTCACACTGGTGGAGGTCACAGTATGTGTTCGCACGTGCATGTGTGTGTGCGCCTCTGTGTATGCATGGGTGTTGCTGTGTGTGCTCCTGTGCGTGACCGCGTGTGTGTATGTGTGTAGAAGTGGCTGTTTCCAGAGCTCCCGTCTGTCCGCTCTCCTAGTTCTGTAGAGGTCTTTGGATGCAGTCCAGACTGGCCTCTTCACAGCCAGTAGGGTGAAAGGCAACAAACAGTTTACTGTGGAGGCTGACCATGAACTACATTTAATAAGAGGGGATCCTGATGTTGATGAATAACATGATGCAGATGAGAACCCGGATTCTGTGTCTTTTTCTTTTAATTAAATAATAGAAGTTTATGTTGGTATAGCTTACCACCCAAATGTGGGTTTTGATGAAGAGACTTGCACAGTGGTCATGTCTGCATAGACACCAGGTAATATGTAATATAACTTATTAAGTGGGTTGTGGAAAACAATAAAAACGGAGGCATTTTTGAGTAGGAACGTGTGGGTGTTTGACAAGAAGAGCAATGGGCGCCAGGGTCTCAGCGCCTGGGTTAGTGTGCCAGGGCTTCAGAAGCCCGAGCCAATTCACCCAGATGGCTAATCTGTTACAAAGATGACCATTCACGAAACACCAGCTCTGAACAGAACTGGTGGGATTTGATTTCTCTTTCTCATCTTGGATTCATCCTTGTTAAGTTGTTTACATAGCTACAACTGCATTTAGACAAAAGCTCTCCCTATTGATTGGCCACCTTTGAGCTCTTTACATTGATAACCCTTAACCATTGGCTACTGTCATGCTATCCATTTTTAACTCTTTAGAACAAGCTTGTGATGGATGCACATGCTAAATACTACTCAATACTAACCAGCTTGTTTCTCTTATCATTCTCCACTAGCTGTGGACATGGTTGGAGGAGCTTCAGAAGGAGCTGTTGGATGATGTGTACGCTGAGTCTGTGGAGGCGGTGCAGGACCTGATAAAGCGTTTTGGTCAGCAGCAGCAGACCACCCTGCAGGCTACTGTCAATGTCATCAAGGAGGGAGAAGACCTCATACAGCAGCTCAGGTAAAGAACTGTTGACGAGAAGTCATAATAGGATAGATGTGGTCCGTGAAGGAAAGGGAATAGAAGGAATTTTGTTTTAGAGACCCAGTCAAGTAGGTAAAAGTTAGAGAAAATTATTCACAAAAGGTCACAAGCTACCTCTTGAAGGTATGAGTTGTCTGTTTTTACTGAACACACTAGCTCACTACTGCCTCGATATTGTGTCAGCTCCTGAGTTAAATTGTTTGTATGGTCATAAACTTATTTCTATTTCTTTTAACTTCAAATCTCAAGGATTTCTTCACATAAACCAGGAGCCCTGCATGATTCTGCAAATTCAAGGTGTTCTCGTCCACTGTTGTGTGCATCATTTACCCTTAAATCCTTTCCATCTGATTTCTCAACAGAGACTCAGCTATCTCAAGCAACAAGACTCCTCACAACAGCTCCATGGCCCACATCGAGAGCGTGCTGCAGCAGCTGGACGAGGCTCAAGGCCAGATGGAGGAGCTCTTCCAGGAGAGGAAGATCAAGCTGGAACTCTTCCTCCAGCTCCGCATCTTTGAGAGGGACGCCATTGATGTGAGTAGGGGGAGGTTAGGGGTCTGTGGGTGGGGCTGAATATCAGGGACGAGACTTTGGCTTGAACTCTATTTGTCACATGATTTCTTAGCCTCTGTTGGCTTGTATTTGGTCAAAACTTGGGAGTATCATGGATTTTGTCGCTGGGGTCCAGCATTTTGAATGTAACCTTATCTGGCCCACCACAGCACATCAGGACACTACATTTCACACAGTATCTTGGACAGTGCTAGGTCAAATTTGATAAACCTGCTGTGTTTTTACATTGATATACAGCATGTGACACCACATGGTACATAAAAAAGTTAAAGAAATAACAGTTACACCTAGGACAACATTCACCGTCCTGAGGTTTTGACAATATTTTTCCAGTAATACTCAGGCTAATAAAGCATAGTGAATTAGAAAAAGAGAGAGTATTAACAGGTGAGGAGCATAGTTGAGTGTGAGAGAGAGAAAGAGGTGGGGAGAGAGAACAACTGGAGGGATCGTTGAGAGAGAGATTGTAGAAAGTATGACATCTCAGGAGAAAAAAGGCTTAAAAATAACTTCAGAAAAGATGTTTTCCACATTTCCAAAGAGTCACAGACTGGAGCAAGATGGCTGGATGAAAATGGAACAATGGATGTGGAAAACAAGAGGCAGAGGTGTTAAAAGTTGACATGGAAGCAAAATGAAGAGTGGAGGTGAAAAGAAAGGCAAAAGAGGAGGGGAAGATGATTTCTGGATAAAGAAAGAATGAAAGAGAGAGAAGAATGCAGAAATCACATCATTTTTTTTTCTTCTTAAATGTTAAGAGATCAATCACATGTGGAAAGAAACCAGAGTAACTGTGACTCTGCTGCTGGACTATTAAACTGTGAAAGAGAGATTCGCTCCTGTAGCGAGGAATCCTGCTGGTCTCACCAGTGAATACAGCGTGTTTGAATACACGCTGGTGTGCTCACATTTGACACATAAAAAAGTATTTAGTTCCACTTGACACGTTTCATCCACTGAGTCACTCCAATTTTATTCCACCTCCCTAACCAGCATTTAGTTACATTTCATCCACTAATTCCTCAGCTCCCCGCTGTGAGAGTGAATGCCTCCTCTCAGCTGGTGTTCAGATACGATAGCTGCTCTTTATGTGTATTTTTGGTCTTTCTTGTGATGTTTATCATTGTAGTCAAATTGTATCTGTTGAGCCATGCCATTTGTTACACACAGGCAACAAAGCTGAGCGCAGACCCAGGCTGATATCAAGAGGGCAGCAAGAAATAAGATGTGTTGTGGGAAGCTATCATAAAAGACATGATGGGTGTATGGAGCATGAATGGATGCGTGTGTGGGGAAATACTGTAGTATTCAATAAAAATCACATTAGCAGTGTCACATAAGAACCTTGGAACTGTTTTTTTTTTTTTTTTTTTTCCCTGGAAAGCAAAAAATAATGTGCTCAGTAAGTTTTGTGATACAGATAGGACACACGACATCCATTCATGGTTTAATGATATGGTTGTCAGTGTTGTCCTTTTATAGGCCAATGCCTTCTGGTTGTGTTGATATACAATAGATGGCATTATTTAGATTTTTTTTTGTTTCATCCAGAGAATTTCCTTTGCCTTCTCCTGCCTTTCTCAGCTGTTCCACATCAACAACCTTCTGGTCCCAAACTACTCCCTATAACAGTTATTAGATACTTGACATAAAATGTGGAATACATCTACCTCGCTATAACTACAGCACTATAACTATAGAATGTAGATGAGGAGAGGGGAAACATCCACAGTGGCTCCCTGAAATATTTTTCACAATGGTGCATTCACACAATGGTGATTAGATGTGTAATTCAAGGTCTGCAGGGAAGCATGACACATGACACTTCCCAGCAAAAAGAGCACAATCTCCTCTTATAAAGGACTTTCAACAACTTTGAAGGAAATATCTAGCTGTTGCCCATTCTGAAATACCTTACTGTAAAACATTTTTCATATATATAACACCCTATGTTAGAAAATAAGTAAGGTACCTGGCAGAAAATGAACTCATTCTGGGCTAGTACTGCAGAAATCAGTCAGACTACATCAATTTTTGCACTTGTCCCCAAGACCTTAAGCTTGAATGTAATTGCATCCAATAAGTAGTGAGGTTTTGTCTTTGTTTTTTTTCTCTAGCTGAATTTTCTGAATGAATTGTAGCCTTAAATATGGTTATGTGGTGTGAAGATAGTATTTTATAAGAAGCTTTAGTGGCAATCAGATGTGTAGCCCAAGGTCTCTTGTAAAAAATGATACCTGGCATGTGGCAATAGTGCAAACACATGCAATCTTTTCTTATAAAGTACCAGAGGCCTGTACTGTATGAAATAGCATCCACTAAAAATAGGCTGGGTTTCTATTTATTTCAGTAGAAGGAAAAAAAAAACAACAACTCAGCATTATAAAGCACACGGTGTTGTATTACATGTCTGTCCATGCATGCATGAATTCTGCCCCCGCTGTGTGGTAATAGCACTTCTGTGGCTGCTCTCAAGTCTGTTATGGCGAGCCCAGCAGAACAGTAAAGCCAAACATTAGCTCTGCACAGAACAGCGGTGAGTCTGCTAATCACTCCTGTAAAACACACAAGGCATGCATAGACACACACACCTTCACATGCATACCTGATGTGACACAGTGCTAGGGCATGAAGCTGCATGGAGGAGACATTTGCTTCCCTCCACTCCCACACACACTCACACACACACACACACACAGACAAATACACACACACACACACACACACACACACACGCACACACACACCCTGTGACACTCCTTCCTGGCTTGTACTGTGTGGGAGTATGTGCTTGAGGTGAGGGCATGGGCTAAGGTGAGACATACACTGTCTCGCACAGTTTTCTTCTTCTCAACAGATTAGCTCGGTCTCTGTGTACAACACTGAGGGACAGAGACGTGTTCAGATAGGTAGATTTATGTCCTGTGTAAGCTGAAGTGCTGGTAGCTGAGGGAGATGGTCTTTCTGCACACAGAAGACGTTTTATTGAATTGTAAGAGGAGAGGAGAGCAGACTGGAAATGAGTGCTTGGTAAGTTCCTGCTTTTTTGCCAGACAAGTGCGATAATATGCATGCGTGTGTGTGTGTGTGTGTGTGTGTGTGTGTGTGTGTGCGCGCTTCAAAAAGGCCGTGTTATTCTGGTCCTAAAGATCTTGATCACACGCTTTGCTCTGTACGGATAGCCAAGACAGTCGAGTCTGTGTTTATGGAGGAGATTTTACATCTGCTGGGTATCTGCATGAATCCAAAATCCTACTTTGTTGGCGCTCTTTTCTGCATGGAGATAGGATTACACTATTTCTCTGCAGTAGTTTATCTTGCTATTGTTGACATACTCTGTAGGGAAAGCAGTGTAAGCATAGGAATCGAATTAGTTCAACTGCTGCTGGTCTACAAACCCAGCAGTTATAAAATGGAATTAACAGTATTGTGCTTGTGGATAGCACAAATAGAACTACTTTCATGGATATGCTATAAAGTCTGTCCATGACTAGAAATAGATAGAAATCTCAATTTTGAGGTGTTCTATCGCCTGGTTTGTGAAGGCCTATTTTTTGCCTTTGTTAATGTGTTCAACTCAAGAACTCAGCAGGTCTGCTGCTGCTGGTCTCCTGCTGTGCCGGTTGACAGGTACGAGGGCCGAGGCTGTCTGCCGGTGTGAAGTGGAGGAGGTTCTGCCTGCCATCACATACTTAGCTCAGTGCAGAGGAACAGGTAGAGCCCGAGCTGCAATACACTCCTTCACAGGGAGATTTGAGGAGAATCATGGATGATCCTGAGTTATTGGATTTGTTTGGTGCAGGTCTAGGTCTGGTGTTAACCTTCAGGAACATAAAGGGAAGAAAAGAGGGAAGGCAGCATAAACCTGCTAATAGCTTGCTGTTGCTGAATTTTTAATCCACAATATTACATTATTTGTAATATGCTGAGTATATGAAGAGAACAGAACAGAGTGTAATAGTCTCATAGTCTCATGTACTCTTGGAATCAGTATTTCCTGTGCAAATTAGAAATGCCTGTAGGTTTGAAATGCCTCAAGTTGTCAGTGGAAAGAAAAAAAGGATGAAATTCAGTTTTTCAGATTCAGTCAATAAAAAGATCAATAGATAACAGATCACTGTAAATGTATGGTAATATGATATGTGCCAAGTAAAATGTGGAGATCCTGTTGTGTTTTGAATCGATGTTAGTTCTTGGCTCTTTGTGTGCTCAGTTCAACAGCTGGGAGGCTGAAGTCCTTGCAGTGTGGTGAAAATAATAGGCTGTCACTAAATCAGACAGTTACATTGTAAATAATAAGCAAGTGAGAGCGAAACTCAGTGTTTTCTTACCAGAAGAAACTGGTGTTTTTTTTTGTTTTTTTTTTAAACGACAGAGAGAAATAATCTGAAAAAGAGGCTGAGAAACAGAGTGGTTGAGACTTTGTTTGGTTTTGTTTTGACAGATTGACACAGACCTCATTGTTTTCGGCTGTAGCAGTGTGCTGCTTTTGAATTTCAGTATTCATCCCGACAAAAAACACCCAAGGGCATAGCGGCAGTTATTCATCAACTGGTGTGTACAATTCGCAGCGTGGCTATATCATAAAAACAAGCCACTTTTCTCTCATCCAGCGTAGATTTCAAGCATACATTTTCAGTACCTATTAACAACCCTGAAACTAGTGTGTGCTTTATGGAGACTTTTTGAGACATAATGATATAAATAAATGTCAGTTCGCATGGACCATCCATGTTGCTGCTTTCAGCCCTTTTCTCATCCAAAGTTTGGTGCTAAAATCTGTACCAGACTCAAACTCCTCCCACTCCTTCCCCTTCTGTTTTAAAATACTGCTCTCCTCCTGCCATTCCTGAACACTCACAATAAAGCCATGAAACAAGTGAGTGCAACAACCGAGTCAAGTGGTGGCTCTAGGTCATTTGCCTTTTTGACAAGTCAAAAATCAAAAAGAGAACATGACAAGAAATGTAACAAACCACACCGCAGTTGGTCTAGCTGAGCTAAGTTTGTCCTAGCCTTGCCTCCGTACTGTAGTGACCTATACTTTTGGAGGGCAGAGAGCTACTGGCAGGAACACAGAGAGGAGTGGCTTTGCAAAGAGTTTACACACACAACTTGTTGGTCAGATAAAATTGCATAGCGCACATTCAAAGCTAAAAACACTTTGGGATAAAGTGCCTAGTTCAGCAGGGCACAACATTTAATTATACAATGACTGTTTCCTACCACTCACTGGGATTGTTATTTGTAACCAGATTATATGAATTTGTACTTGACTTCTTGCTTACACTAAACTGAGTCACTCCATTCCAAGTAAGCAAGGATGTAGGAACAGAGATCTCTTTTCATGTTTAAGTATTTATTGATTGATTCATTTTGGCAGAACCCGAAGGTTTTACCCTTGTTTAATGTTTGATACAGTTGTCAAAAGGCTGCGGAGTAGATGTAGTATAAGACAAATAAAATACTTGATGTCTCTGCCTGCAGCCTTTTCTCATGACTGCAGCACATTGGTATCGATAACCATGCCAGCACTCTTCTTATGTGTTATTGCTTTAGATGTAGCACCATCCCCCAGAATATTTCCTGCCCTGAGTTCCAGAAATGTATGGCTGCACTGTGAATCAAACCTTTATCTCCAGAGCTCATCATACTCTACCCACAGAGTGCGAAAGGACCATATCAGGCCCAGCCTGGGGAAGTGCTGGAGAGGCAGAGAGGAAATTAAAACTAGCACGGCCAGAGAGAAACACAGTCTCATACAGATATTTTGTCTTCTTTTAGGAATCTTCTCGCTCTGCCTTTGATTCTCTCACCACTCCTCTGACTTTGTCCCTCACCCTCTCTCTTTTCTCTTTCTGTCTCACACGGAGACGGCGCCACACTGGACTTTCCTTTTCAAAGTCATCCTCACTTCATTTTTTTTCAAGTGTTGGAGGTCTGAAGACACAAGAGATTTTCACTCAGTGCCTGAATGGATGAAGACAGCTGTCAAAGCATCTCTTTTTCAATCACACAGACAAACTCAGATCAGGTTTTACGGCTGTTGATGAGCTACAGCATTACTTGTGTGACATGTTCCCATTATTTACATGCAGGCCTCATAGTTGTGCAGTTGTTGGGATATGGTAACGCCACACCATTCAATCTGACACATTCTTTGCGTAGGTAGATTATAAGGTTACAGAACAGCTGAATGTTGGGTTGGTATGTGACACAGTGTGATTTAAAATGTTTGGCTCATATCACTGAAGTAGCTGAGAGCAGGAATCTTGCTACTTTATTAGTTTTGTTTTCCATGAATCATTCTGTGGGTTTCTGTTATTATCAGCCGTAACAGAACAAGCCCTAGGTCATGCTTTGACCCTCCTATACAAGTTAAAAGGTGAAATGTAGATGTCCCAGAATAAGAGGAGGGTATGCATTGTACGTTTGTGGGAAACCTTGCCTATAGTACCAGTGTTCACGTTTACCAAACCCCTCCAGTATTTCACTTTTTGCTTTCTTGCAACTAAAGCAGAAACATTGCAAATTGTTTTTGTTGCTGGGCAACATTAGCTTATTCAACACTCTGTCAGGAAGGACTTGGAAGTGCTAGGGATGTGCCAGTTTCAAAGGAATAACTCTTTTCAGATAGTTGGCTTAGACCTAGTTGGCTTAGGCCTAGACTAGACCTCTTGTCTTTGTAAAGGAAACACTGACTGAGCAGAGTTGGAGGTGCCAGGATTAAGGTGCCCCTGGTATTGTGATTCAGTCTGCGTGGGCACTCCCAAACAAGCACTGACATCTCAGTTTGTCTGCTCAGCCAGCCATGCAGTCACCATTGTAATATGTTATGACTTTTTAAAACAGCTGGAGGCTTCTTGGCTACAGCATTTAGACAAGAGACTGTTTGACTTTGATGCCATAAATTTTCATTTAATCATTTAAATCATAAGAAGATGGCTTTGTCATATTAGCTGTGATTGTAAAAGGTAATATGTAGACTTCCTTTGAGTATACATGATGTTTTTTTTTTTTTTAGTTTTTTATATACTAAAGCATCATGTTTATATTTTTAGTCCCCCTCATTTCTTCACAGACTACTTTACCCCTTTATCCTGTCTCTCTCTCTCTCTCTCCCCTTCCTGCATCTTTTCTCCCCTCTCAGATCATCTCAGACCTGGAGTCATGGAATGAGGAGCTGTCCCAGCAGATGAATGAATTTGACACAGAGGATCTGACACTGGCCGAGCAGAGGCTGCAGCACCATGCAGACAAGGCACTCACCATGAACAATCTCACCTTCGACGTCATCCACCAGGGACAGGAGCTGCTGCAGTACGTCACCGAAGTCCAGGCCTCTGGTGAGTGTTGGGAATAGACAGACATATTGGCTATGTGCACCATACACACGTATAAATCCATCCCTTCAGCATACTAAACAGCATTAACTAAACAGCATATTACTGCAAATGTGTGTCCGTGTAAAGCTTAGTTTAGATGCACGTAACCCAGACAGCCCCTGTCAGCCTCATGGCCATGCAGAGGATGAGGTCGGGTCAATGACACAGCTGGCAGAGGGAGAAGAGGAGGGGAGACTGACAAAAAGAGAAGAGGAAAGTAGAGCAGCAAGTGTTTTCGGAGACTGAATCGGGGAGATTTACATCAACAAGGCCAGGTTACCTCCACACAGCTTGTTGGAGGAAGTTGGCTGTTGTTTGTGAGTGTGTGAGCCAGCTAAGGGAGCGCTTTATATATCAGCTGAATAAACTTGATTTCAGCTAAATTAAGATGGAAGGAGGGTGAAGTAAGTAAATCACAGGGAGGATGTACACCACATGGGGTCAGTAAGACAGTGTCAAGGGGAGAGAAACTGCATGCAGGAGACAAAGAGAAAGAAGAGGATGAGAGAGGCAAAGATGCCGTAGGTTATATTTATAGAGTTTGAGCGAGAAGAGGTGGGTGGTTGAGGGAGTCAGACTGAGGTAATGGAGGGGGATGTGAGAGAAGAGGTAAGAACTGATGAAAGAAATGGATTTAGGGTGGTGAAAGAGTGCAGGAGAGGCTAGCACAGCCGCAGACCTGCTTGCCAAACAGATTTTTCCTCTTAATCCTTTAGACTCATGTCCACTGCTCGGTTAAAACCTCTGTTGAGCAACACACATGCACACACAGAAGTACACTCTGCGATGGGCAGGACCGCGCCTCTTTTGCTGTGCAGAGCTGAGGGAAACAGGCAGATTGTCACAGGACAAAAGTAGCTGACGGTATGCAGTAAATCTGGCTTTATGGTCAACCTGGACCTGGAGCTAGCCACATGGCTAAAGTCATGGCAGACCTGCGAGTGCTAGCTTACTGTTAGCATCTTTACTGATAAACGATGCTGCTCTGGAACACAGGACTAAAATGTGAGTACAGATTACGCTGATGCCAGTGATTTCTCTTTTTATTGTCAAGTGAATTATTTATGACTTATCATGCAGTTAGTTACGCAAATATATGTTTTTTGTGTTATTTAAAATGCAGAGATAGGCCTGTATGCATACATTGTGCATTATTAAATTGCAGATGTGAACACATGCCCGACTAATGCCATTTCCCCTTTTGTCCTATATTCAATAAGAAATATTTTATATGCATTCGTAGTATGAATATCTGTTTCCATCCTGCTGATTGTTATTTTCCATAGAAAATATAACAAAAAACAAACATTTGTGAAATATGTATGTCTCCCTTTCTCTTATTCATGTGGAATCAGCCTGTGTAGAATATCTGTCCTGCTCCACTGAGACAGAACAAGAGAAAATTAGATTACCGAATCTGTAATATCAAAGTAACTCATCATATCTCTCCCGTGTGCAGGCGTGGAGCTGTTATGTGACCGAGATGTGGACATGGCCACACGGGTCCAGGACCTGCTGGAGTTTCTCCATGAGAAGCAGCAGGAGCTGGACCTGGCGGCGGAGCAGCACAGGAGACACCTGGAGCAGTGTGTCCAGCTGAGGCATCTGCAGGCTGAAGTCAAACAGGTGAATACTGCATGAGGACGGGGAGAGCGGCGCGTTATGGGGCTACACATGTTACAGCATCAAAAGCGGGACTTGAAGGTGGTAATGGGGTTTTGAGTGCACTCTAAAAAACTTTCATAAGGGAAAAGCGCTAGGCTTTTCGCTTATGAAAAATTAATCCCAGTGTTTTTCTCACTCATGATTATTCTCTCTGTTTTTCACTCACATAAGATTAAACAGGTTAATAAAGCTTAAATGTCAATACAGTATGCCATATTAACCCAATTTCTTTGTCTTACTCATATGTTAACATACAGACAAATAAATACATAAACAGACACATACATAAACCCATTAGCCACCACACACATGCAGATCACACACACAAGCACATACAGGCAAGGCTAAAGCATCAATAGGCCAAGGTCAGAGTGGTGCATGTCACATCATATGCACAAATACTTGTTTTGAAACATTCATGCATGCTCTTGCACATGAATGTCTACATGCCTGGACTCAAAGACACACCTAGAGCTATATGTAAAGCTTTTTCATCGTCAGACCAAGGTCAAACTATTGAAATACAGTCCCACATTCTGCCTACACATTGCTCCATCGTACCATGATAAAGCAGCAGTGTGTCTTGTAGTGCTAACGGGCTCGAGTGTGTTCTGTCTGTGCATGATCACGGCGAGATGACTCATCCTGTATCAACAGATTCTCTCTCTCTCTCTCTCTCTCTCTCTCTCTCTCTCTCTCTCCCTCTCTACCTATGGGGAAAGAAATGGATGGAAGTGGGGAGGTTCAGCCAAAGTACAGGGAGAGCAGGAAAGAGAGGAGTAAAGACATAGAGTGATGTATGGGAGGGAGGAGGTATGGGGCAACAGCAGAAGAAAATGGAGTAGAAAGAAAATGACAGGAGACATGAAGAGAAAAGAAGAGGACAGAAGAAGAGATGACATTGGAAAGTGACAGAGTTTCTCACCTCATTGTGTCAGTGAAGAGTGTGTCAACTCGTGTTACCTTTATTCACCTACCTACATTCATTCAGTAGCCTTGTTGACTATGTGGAACTGAAAATTACAGCATAGCCTAGTTCACTTTCTTAGCAAAATGAAAACAAATGTAGAGAGGATTTTCATATTTAGAGCTTTCATCACAGCAAAGCATCCACGTAAGAGCAGCTTTAATGCCTCCACCTGCACTAGAATAAAAACTGGGACCAAAACGGGGACAAGACTAAAGTGGCTAAAATTATCCCCAAACGTCACTGCTGCAGAACATTTCAGAAGATGCACTGGCATCAGTGATAAACACATATGACACCGTGATCGTGATGAGTGTTATTGATTTTTGCACAGCGTATCTACCCAGTGACAGGCGGTGTTACATATGTGGCTCTGGACTGTTTCTGTTTCCATCCAATGCCTCATGTGGGAATGCCTGGACAATACTTCACTCCGCATTTATTGCTGGGAAAATAAAGCAGTCCTGACTAAAGTAGGGCACAACCATCATTTGGTAATCACAGCATGTGCATTTCTGATCCTTACTGATTTATTTATAAATATCTTTTACTGTGTCCAGCGCCAGAGATTACTCATGCACTACTATTTTGCCATTGTGTGTGTATATGTGTGTGTGTGTGTGGGTGTGTGAGATCTGTTTTACTCTTTTGTTGGGCTCAAATCTTCCCAAATAGTGATCCCTTGTTGGAACTGATTTCTGGATTTCATTAGGACAATGGCTGTACTTAGTAATGGGGATTAGCATTACATAGCATTAGCATTATATTAACCTTTGAATGCATTGTGTAAACCAACTGGTATACAGCATTTTACCATATTTGCATGCTCATTAGGGTTATGGCCAGAGTTCGAGTTGACGAGCTACATAATTTAATGAGCTATGTAATATTATTACTTAATTCAGCAACAGAGCAGTGTGTTTCAGATAGTAATATATTATTACAGTTAGGGTTGACAGCGTTTCAAAAGGCCTCTGTTACAGTAATTAGACGCAGTAATACTAACTACTTTAAGTATATAGGGAGGATTAGAAAGTAGTAGCAATATTCATTCTTAAGGTTTGCTGCCATGAGATTTGTTTTGATTTATTATTTTTGAGAACAGTTTCAAGAAGCAGCCCTCAAAATCATAGTAGTTGTTTTTCAAGAGTTTCTACTTTGAGCTAAAACATAAGGCTACATGATTATTATGATTAATTGATTAATTGACTGACTGTCTGCTTGACTGGTTTACTTATCTTAATATTTGCTGATATTTTTAAATCATATGGCCTTAAATCATTCTATCATAATTTGGATTTTGTCTTTAAGAGAGTCATTGGACTTGTCAGCATGACTGGCAATTAGTTATATAAGGTAACATAACAAGTCACTATGTACAGAAAATAATAACATAATCACATTACTTTTATTGTAGAGAAATAAGTAATTATCTTTTGAAAGTAACTTTCCAAACCTTTTTGGGGCATAAAGGGCACATGTGCATATAGAAACCCAGAGATTTGTAATAGTTGACGCTCCTGACTCTCCTGAGAACAGACTTGGGACATTGCAAACGCAATGGAAACATAGGTCCTGTTGTGGTAGTTGAAAAACAGGAGTCAGGGTTGTGTTGCATCATCACTTTTATAGCCATGCTTCTTTCGCAGAGCTCCCTGTCACCCACACAGCAGGTGTGCTTGCTGAGTCAGAGAGAGAGGGACAGAGAGAGAGAGAGGGACAGAGAGAGAGAGAGGGGAGAGAGAGAGAGAGAGAGAGACAGAGGCAGAGAGAGAGAGAGAGAGAGAGAGAGAGAGAGAGAGAGAGATGTCTCTGAGGGCAGACTGTGAAGAATGTGCCCTCCAGCTAGTACAAAAATATGAGGGAAGGTGATTTTGCATGTGCCTGGGAGCATATGCATTTGTCTCTGTGTGTGTGTTTGTCTTTTCTGAGGAGTGGTTAAAATGATTGGGAAAAGGAACATGAGGGACTAGTGGGCTAGGTAAAGATACAGAAGTGATTTTAAAGAGATAGGGTACAGAGGGCAAAGAAAAACACAAAGTTTGCAGGATAAAAGCAAGGAAGTAGAGAGGTATGGAAGTACCTGTTGGGTGAGATTTGACGAGAGAGTCAAGGGATTGTAGGAGAGGGGAAATAGAGGATGCAATGGAAGGAAGAGGTGTCCAAGTTGAGGAAACGATTGGGGAGAGGTAGGGCAAAGTCAAGAAGCAAGAAAACGGAGCAACAGGGAAGGTGCAAAAAGATGAAACCAAAGGCGGATGGGACAGAAAATGTGAAAATGAGAGGGGACACTCTGGGCTGTATCTTTCCTTTTGTGTAAGTCACACTGAGTGAAAATATGTTAATCTCTATTTGGAGCCAGATTCAGATATTAAATCCCATTTGAAGCTTTATTTTTGGGGGGGGTGGGGGTGGGGGATGGAGAGAAGTGGGTTAGGTAATAGGTGACATCACATTAGTAGACTTCCTGAACTGATTATCCACGGTCTTTTATGCTTTTGCTGGAAGCAGTTTTGGGGTTTATAGCAGTATGTTCTGAATGTGTATGGGGAGGTTTGCGGTTGAGAGTTTATGGATGACTGAGGGTCCTATGTTAAAGGAACAGTACACCTAAAATACAAACAATACCAGATATATTTCCACTTACTTCTAGTGTAACCTATCCTTCCAGATAGTTTCTGTGTGATTTGGCGAGGTTTCCAGTTTCAGCTAGTTTTTTCCAATTTCAATACCTAAGGAGTAAATCTCATCACCACCAGTAAGCATGCAGCATGCTTGTGTCAATGCTGGTGATTGGCTGTCTAATGTTACACATCATAGAGGCATGCCGGAAAACCATTACGTTACAACCAGAGACATCATATAATTGATTTTATTACTATAATTAATGAGACTGATTTCAATAAAAGTATCATTGAGGACCTGGTATTAAAGTTAAAGTATTTGTACCCAGTATTGAAATTTTCTGAATGATACCTAGGCCTATTCACAGCACAATCTGCAAGGGACAACTGTCTGGATGGATAGATTTAAACAATGTGTAAGTGGAAAAAAATCTCTTTATATATTCTGGTTGAACTGTTCCTTCAGGTCCTTTAAAGAGTAGGCTGTTAACAGCTTTATCTTCCTCTAAGTTTGAGTGATTCTGTGTTTGAATGTTTGCTTTGTAACAATCTGGAATAAAGTGTGACCTATGTGTGTGTGTGTGTGTGTGTGTGTGTGTGTGTGTGTGTGTGTGTGTGTGTGTGTGTGTGTGTGTGTGTGTGTTGCAGGTGCTTGGTTGGATCCGTAATGGAGAGTCCATGCTGAACGCCGGTCTGATCACAGCCAGTTCATTACAAGAAGCTGAACAACTGCAGAAGGAGCATGAACAATTCCAACATGCCATAGAGGTAAAACAAGACCTGATCAGTTTTCTCTTCTTGCTTCCCTTTCAGGTTTTTTGTTTATTCCTTTAATCTGTACACTCGGCTGTGTTTTATACTTCAGGACGAGGACGAGTGATCTTGAGTCACCTGGTTCATTGAACCATTTTACATTTCCAGTTGTATCTATAGCTTCTTTTTCCTTCATCTGTGTCTGTTCCACCTCCACTCTTTCTCTTCTGCACATTCTTCATGTTTGATTTGATATACCCTCCTCTCCTTTTTTCTTTCATCTCCCTTTTTCCCCCGTCTTTCCCCACTTCTGCAACTCCCTCACCTCCACACTTCTGTCAACCTTTCTCCTTTTTGAAACTCTTAAAAAAGCAGGTTCATGACTGAAGTCTTCGTGGCCTCCCCTCCTCATCACAAGTCACACATGAAATGGAATTATGAATAACTAATATCGCTCTCCATCCTTCTCTCTCTCTCTCTCTCTCTCTCTCTCTCTCTCTCTCTCTCTCTCTCTCTCCCTCTCTCTCCCTCTCGCTTATCTTTCTGCTTTACTTCCTGTCTCTCTTTACCGCTGATTATGCAGGGCACATCTCCTTTGAACTCTCTCGAGCCTGGCTTATTTTAATGCAGACTGGTACCTGACCTACTTCTGCAGAGCTCACATAGAAAGGTGCACACTCAGGAGAAAAGCTCTGTTTATGATTATTACTTTAATTTCACAATGTGTATTGTATGTCAGGCTGGAATTTTAATCTCTAATAGACAAAATGGGTCTCTTGCACCCGAAAAGGGTCCTGGATGAAGTGTTATGGAACCATCAGTAGGGACTGGTGTGTAGGTTTGTAAAAATTCAGTGTTTCACTCTTCTTGCAGTTTTCCCTTTTCTTTCCTTGGCCAGCAAATCAAACATAAAAAGGATCAATACGCAATGCTTATTCCCCAACACTGCATCCTTTTCTTCACTTTTCCACTCATCCTTTCCTTTTCATCCCTCTGTGCTCTCCTCTAGCCATTCTTCATTTCATCCTCCTGTCCTTTCGTCCTCGACCATATCCTGTGGGTGTTACAGAGAGCAGAAATTATGCCACAAACATTATCAAGACATGGCACCAAATCGTTCATTCTTCCTTTATCTGCCTCTGCTTTCCTCCCTCAGAGTGCTCTACTCCAGAAGTCCTTCCTCGGGCTAACCACTATGACACAAAAATTACCAGATACTGTCTCTTTTTTGCCTCCCTATCTCATTTCGTCTCCAGAGAGCTCACTCCAGGCCAATCTCTATGACATGGCTATAATCAGATAATGTATTTATTTATTTTGCCTTTTCTCTGTTACTTTCTAGTCCTTTAGCTCCACACCAGACTGACCTGCAGGGCCAACAGAAATATAAAGTCTTTTTTCCAAAGCAAGCGTTGTGACACAGGAGACTCATTCATTCTTTTATGCTTCACTCCCACCCCCACCTTCCATGTAGAAAACCCACCAGAGCGCACTGCAGGTGCAGCAGAAGGCTGAGGCCTTACTCCAGGCCAACCACTATGACATGGACATGATCAGAGACTGTGCAGAAAAGGTATCACTCTCTTACACTGCTGCATATTTCACGATGAAGGACAAAAACATAACATGTTTTGTTGCAAACAGCACCGCTTGTTTGTGAAAACTGGATCTGATAACCCGAGTTGCTTTGTTTGATCTGAAGGTGGCAGACCACTGGCAGCAGCTGATGCTGAAGATGGAGGACAGACTCAAGCTGGTCAACGCTTCTGTGGCCTTCTACAAAACGTCTGAACAGGTACTTGTCTGTATATGTGTGTGTGCATGTGTATAACTGCTAAGGCCCTTTTCACAGATCATTATGTAGTACCTGAAGTGTGACTGCAATATGATTCACCGTTATAGAAAGAACTTATGAGTTTAAGAGTATAAGCCTGCTGCTGCACTGGGGGAAAAGCAGTTTGATGTTTATCTGTGTTCCAGGTGTGCAGTGTGTTGGAAAGCCTGGAGCAGGAGTACAAGAGAGAAGAGGACTGGTGTGGCGGCGCTGATAAACTGGGCCCCAACAGCGAATCAGACCATGTTACTCCCATGATCAGCAAACACTTGGAGCAGAAAGAGGCCTTCCTTAAGGTGAGACAGTCTGACCATCGTTTATCATTTCTTAAGTTGTTCTGACCACAAAATGATGTCCTGAACGTAATTTAAGGTGGTTTTACCTGAAGGGATGCTTGACTTTTTTTGATGTGTCCTTCAAGAGCCATTTGCATTCAAGTCAGGAGGAAATGATAAACTTTTGATTCTGTATGTAAGTAATGTCTCTCCTCTTTCTGTATATTAACAGGCCTGTACGTTAGCCAGGCGTAATGCAGATGTCTTCCTGAAGTACCTGCACAGAAACAGCGTCAACATGCCTGGCATGTTGTCTCACGTCAAAGCTCCTGAGACGCAGGTCAAGAGTAAGTACAGGACTCAGTACTCAGTACTATTTTTTTTTAATAGTTTTTGTATTTTGCCACCACCACTCAGTGTGATAGTAATGCACTAACTACATGCTCAATGTTATACCTGTCTCCAGTTTGTCAAGTTTTTCTGAAATTCTTTTTTATCCCTATAAACTTTCTTCACCAGTGCAATTAGAGGTGACTTCAGCACTGCATGCTTTGCTTACAGCTAAAGTCCTTCGTTTAACTATGATAGTGTGAGATTCTGTTGTTAACGATGATATAAAATATATCTCTTAAGCTAACACAGAAATAAGGATAATAAGATCCTTAATAGGATTCTGTATTGCATTATATTGTCTTGCCAGACATTTTTAATCAGCTTATCTTTGTGTTCCTGCCAGACATCTTGAACAATTTACTACCTGCTTACTTAACTTTTTCCATCCCGTTTGTTATGTCCTTTACCATAACTCATTGAGGCTTTCAGAATGTTCCTGTATAATGTTGATTCGACAAAACATGATGAATAAATTATTTACTGCGCTTCGGTGTTGTTTCATCAGACATCTTGAATGAGTTGCTGCAGAGAGAGAACAGAGTGCTTCACTTCTGGACCATGAGGAAGAGGAGGCTGGACCAGTGCCAGCAATATGTGGTCTTTGAACGCAGTGCCAAACAGGTGCGTGTGTGTGCGTGTGGTGCATGTGTGTGTGTGTGTGTGTGTGTGTGTGCTGGCAGGGATCAGCAATAAGTGGCATTTGAACATAAGGCAAAGCAGATCTGTACATTATGTCATACTGTTCACCAATCAACAGACTAACTAGAACAGAATGAAACCTTCTCACTGGTCTCACGGTTCGAGGATTGGTCCCTATTTCAGCTGGAGCTGAATCAAAGAACTAACTTGTCTGCCACACAGCTGCTGCTCACTACTTTTTTTTTTTCCTCTTTTTTTTTTTTTATACCAATCATCACTGCAGTGTTTCTCTGTCCCCCCGCTTTTTCATTTCTCAGCAAGGATGCAGTGCAAATGTCCTGGAAGTACTGCAGATCTAGACGTGTTCAGCAACGACAGCTATGATTATATTTGACCCTTTAAATATCAGCACTGAGTTTATTACAGAGCATTGCCAAGAATATGTGTTCAGCCACCCATTTTCTTCCATAGACAGTAAAAAAAAGGCTTGTCCAAGAACCTTTGAAGCTCTGGGCATGTGATTGTAAAACTTTTAGGATTCAGTTCACATGACATCTATCATGCCTCAGTCTGACTTGAGGTGCATGCATGTCTCAAATTAGCTGACTTAGATGCAAAAGTATCACAGATAGAGTTTGGACATGTTCCCAGTAGGAACCAGAATCTGTATTTGGTCATTGCTAATTTACTGAGCTGACCTTTTGAATACTGTTTCATCATGGCTTTGGGTTCTGCAAATTATTATGTGTTTGCTGCCAGCAATTCTTCCTTTCTGAGAAGGAGAGAGTTCATAGCACAACTTGGGTCAACTCTCAGTGGCTCCAAGTTAAAATAAGGCTCTGTTTAAAATAAAAATGAGTCAGTTTGCTCCCTCTTGTGGCATAAGGATAGCGCAGCACAGGCACACAGCAATGTGCCCGGCCAATAAAATCAGATGACATCAGATGTTTCTGGGACATGGCTATTCTAGGGCTATCCAGGTTTTATCCCCAGGGCGTAAACTCTTCTAGGTCCTCTCTTGTCACTGTTGGACTGGACCAGTTACGCCACTGTTGAGGTCACTCACCTGCAGGCCCACTTATGAAGAAGTGCAAAAACATGGGCAGGAAGGCAGAAAACTAAGTAGGAGCACGGGAATTGAGTTGAGTAACTGGAAATTGGGGTTTAAATAACCAAAAAGTGTAAGTTCCTGTAAGTCTGGAAATATTTTTGAAAGTGTGTGTCAGCAAAGTGTTTCCCTGTAATATGTTGTTATTTGTACAGCTCCTCAGTTGTTATTGTCATTATGGTGATTCATGGATTTTACTGTAACTTAACCAATTCTGAATTTCCCTGAATTAAGATTATGAGGACATTTGAGAAAATTTGAGAGTTAATACAAACTAGGAAAAGCATTGCTTGTAATCCTTGTTGGATTTTTAAAGGTAAACCAAAAATGGAGAAACATTGCTATAAAGCCATGGCCCGTTGCAGAGCAGTGTAACTTAATTTTCTAAAATGTAAATACACTGACTTGTTCCTCTCCTCAGGCCCTGGAGTGGATCCACGACACTGGGGAGTTTTACCTTTCCACACACACTTCCACTGGCTCCAGCATCCACCACACACAGGAGCTGCTTAAAGAGCACGAAGACTTCCAGATCACAGCCAAGGTCTGTGTGTGTGAGTGTTTGTGTGTGTCTACATGCGTGCACATGGAAAAGCGATGTCTGTTTGTCTATATCCATGGAAGAGAGTGTGAAGAAAGAGAGTGTGTATGTTTTTGTGTGTGATGCTCTGCTTGTTGCTTTGCGTTGCATTGTGTTGTATTGTGTTGTTTGCTTGCACAGTCCTGTGTAATATATGGCATGGGCTCTGAGGCCCATCCCAGGGCACCGTATTGTGCTGTCTGCTGTTTGCTGTGTCACTGTTATTGTGTCAGAGAACAAGCTATTGTACCCATCAAGCAAACACACCAACCCCTAACTCTTCTCTCTCTGTCCCTCTCTGCCTCTACCGTCATCTCTCTTTTCTTCCGCCGTCTTTCTTTACTACCAACTTTCCTCTCTCTGCCCCTCCTTTCCCTCATGTTTCCCTACTGACAGCAAACCAAAGAGCGGGTGAAACTGTTGATCCAGTTGGCAGACGGGTTTTGCGACAAGGGCCATGCCCATGCCCTGGAGATAAAGAAATGGGTGTCCTCGGTGGACAAGCGCTACCGGGACTTCTCTCTCCGCATGGACAAATATCGGACCTGCCTGGAAACAGCTCTGGGCATATCCTCCGACTCCAACAAGGCTGTGAGTACCTCACCCTCTCTACGATTCACTGTGAGGAGGCTAGAATATCAGAAAATTAATCGTTGCTCAGTAGATGAGGAAACACCCAACAAAAGTTGCTTTTTCTTAAAGTTTAATGTATTAAACTGATTTTACAAGTGGGAGCCTGTGCTGTTACACTTGATATGATGTTTAAAAGTTTGTTGACTCTCACCTCACATCAGTGCGTTCTTCCATTTTATGATTACATTTTCCAGCATAATAGAGACGGTATATTCTATCCATTCAGTTTGAGGAGACGGCCATTGCACTTCATTTCTTGAAGTGCAATGGCTCTCTTATAGAGTCAGCACCATTGCACTTCATTTCTTGACTATTGACATATAAATATAAAGGTTTGTATCTGCCGTGGCTAGGTCTACGTCTCAGTCGATGCCACATAACATAATCTGTCTTTTCAGAGTAAAGAGCTACAACTGGACATCATCCCAGCCAGTGCTCCAGGGTCAGAGGTCAAGCTGAGGGATGCTGCCCACGAGCTCAACGAAGAGAAGAGGAAGTCAGCCCGGAGAAAAGAGTGAGTAAATGGCATTTTACTGCTATACAATTTCCTGATGACTTCTTTATGCTCTGGGGTAAATTGCCATACAGATACAGCATATCACAGGGTTTATATATGGTTTGGAAAAAACTCTTGCATGACCCCAGTTACCTGCCCTCTCTCACCCTCCCTGAAGGTTAGCGTAGGTAGCTGATGGATGTTGCTGCTTGCTCTCATGGTGCTGTAGCTGCTCTGACTCGTATGGTAATTCATGAAATTCTGAATTGGGCCTCTATCTATGGGAAAGCTGACCCTGGATTATCGCACAAAGAGTATTGATCATAATTTCCAACAGATGGTGTGGAAACAAACCAATGCTTAGTCCGGATCCATATTTAATGTAGTTGTAGACCCTCTGTCAATTCACAGTAGCATAATAATTGTTGTTATGAGTTTACAATCATGTTACCAAGCCAATGTCAGCATGTATCATTCCTTGAGAGCATTTCTCACAAATCCCTTGAGTCTCTTCAAGTGCTCCTGAGTGTAATGGCATGTCTGATGAGTTAATTATGGTTTTCGAGAAGAGCTTCTATATTGTGCAGTGCCCACAAATGTCCCTGTGCTGCCTGTGTTTACAAGATCAAGGGTAGACACACACATCTAGTCAGTTACAATACATGAAATGTTAGAAGAGTTGCATGAAAGCAAATGTATTTGCAGAAAATAGAGCACTATGTGAGCCACCAGAATGCTTTTTTCACTCTGCCACCTTCTGCAGCTCCACTGTGTATGCTGTCGTAAGTCAAAAGATGAAAGCCGTGAATCTCCTCTTTGCCCTCACCTTGGTATTTTTTCTTTGATATTAATGCTAATTCAGATTCCTCTACATTGTGCACTTATTGCCACGTGTTCAAAGTCACTGTTTAGAAAGGGCAAGAGAGGTTGAATAACAAGTCTTGATTAAAGTACGTTCAGGTTTGAAGGCCAGTTGCGTTTTCCTGGGGGTTTTGTGTTTGAACTATTATTTTCCAAGTGCTGCGATAGCTTCATAATCCTCTCATGCTAAAATTGTGTAATACACCTTAGAATTTCAACACAAGCTACCGCCAAAGACTTTTTGTATTACAAATTTAAGCTCTAAGGATACAACTGTAGTAGTAAAAATGTAGAGAAATATTCATGCAGAGTCAAGGAAACTGTTGATGCCCTCTTCAGTTTCATCCTGTGAGATGTTTGATAAGCCCTTTTCAGCTATTCTTCTTATTCACCTGTTTAATGTTTTTGTTTTGTGTACTTTATGCAAATAAAATACAACTAAAGCTCAATAAGTTCCCTTCAAAGTGCATACTGGAGAAGAGGTTTATTGGAGCTTTCACTTTTCCCTAAGGATTTCTTTTGTCACCTGAAAACATCCATCTGGGTTTATTTTTTATTTTTGACCAAAGCATGTTGAGCGTTGTCTCTTATTACAATCTGTATCTCTTCCCAGATTTATAATGGCTGAGCTGATTCAAACAGAGAAAGCCTACGTCCGAGACTTACGAGAGTGTATGGATGTAAGTATTGTTCTGGACACACACACACACCTTGCAAACTGTGTGATTAGATGGTCCTGATGTAGGCAAAAAGCATCATGGTTACAGAACATAACAACACAGCTTCAATAATACAGCTGATCAAAACTTAAGAGTGTTAACAAGAGGACATTTTCAGTTCAAAGAGTGCATCAGCATACCCTCTACTTCACAGCCATGCCATGACGAAATTTTGTATGTGTCACAATTTTATATTTTAGTACTATTTTTAAGTGCTGCATCCCATTGTGTCCTAGTTATACATATACCCATGTCACATTCCCAGTGTAATTTAGTTTGGTAGTTGTTGTCAGGGATAGCCGAACACAACCACCTATACACCACTGAGACTGTATCTCTCCTGTCAGCGGCTCCCATCATCTAGTCTCCCAAGTCTCTCTTGTTACAACAAGGGGTTAAGAAGAGTGTGGAGATACTTATCATTTTCAACCAGCTGAACATCCTCATCATCATGGATCTTTGGCTCACTTCATAAGACTATCAGTGTTACAGTGAAACTGAGTCAGACACTCAACTCCTACCTGCTACAGCTGCAGAAGGCAGTCCTGTGCTCCCCCTCTCGCTGAGTGTGAAGTTTCACACCATTTTAAAATTTAATATTTGTCGTTTGTCATTGAAATGCATGAAAAATGTCTTGCATATTTAGTCAGGCTTTCATTGTGTCATTATTGATACAATTTATTTAATTACTTGGTGACTAAAATAATACAAAATCATTCTTTAATCCTTAGCGGTCAAATAAAGTTAATGCTGTAGTGATGATGAAGCTCTCCAGAATGAGACGAGCTGGCACTGACAGGTTTTGTGTGTATTTCCAGACGTACCTGTGGGAGATGACCAGCGGTGTAGAGGAGATTCCTCCAGGCATCGTCAACAAAGAACACATCATCTTCGGCAACATGCAGGACCTCTACGAGTTTCATCACAAGTCAGTAGAGCACAGCAGAGATCTATCAAAAGTCCTTACCACGCATATCAGCTAACTTAGCTTCACATCGTAGTGTTAGGATGTGTTAATGACAGTGATTCCGTTTCATTCATTTACTACTTTTCCTCGCTGATCTCACACATGTAGATCAGGTTTAGGAAAATAGGTTACAGAAAGATGTTTAAACCCAGAGACAATGCAAACAGATTTTGCAAAATGAGGTCCTGCTTACAACATTGTTTTATTGTGTTATTATGTTGATTAACAATTAGTGATATTATGCAGTGTCACAATGAGAACAGTGCCACAGTCTTGAGTGTCTCTGTGTGTCTCTGTGCAGTATCTTCCTGAAGGAGTTGGAGAAGTACGAGCAGTTGCCAGAAGATGTGGGCCATTGTTTCGTCACCTGGGTAAGAAAGCTACAAGCCATGACCTCTATGTCAGTGTGTGTTCATGCCCCTAAGGCTTTGTACTTTCACACCTCAGCAATTACAAATGTTGTCCATGTCTGAACATGTCCAAATGAGGGGCTTCATTCCAAAACACCACATATACATTTTATACCAGTACTTTAATTAAAGATGAAACCCATGATGGCGTATGCTTTCAATTTTCGAAAATGTTAATTTTTTTAGATATATATTTGAATGAAACTCTTCCTTCTCTTCAACTCCTAAGATGTCATGGACAGTATTTCAGATTATTCCAAAGGTAATATTGACCTTTAAGTCTCTAAACTGATCTTGTGAGTAAAGTATAGATGCTGTTTCTCCTGTTCAGGCTGATAAGTTCCAGATGTATGTGAATTACTGTAAGAACAAACCGGACTCCACTCAGCTCATCCTGGAGCATGCTGGACCCTACTTTGATGTAAGTAACTACTAATATACCAGGTATTGCATAATTTAAAGTAAACACAGATGATGTTTGATCAATTAAAGCCTTTAGATGAGTTTTATCTAGTAAACTCTCAGGTGATGTATAATATTGATTTTCCAAACTGTTGGTGTGACACAAATGAATCTAAATTGTCTGTTTAAAAGCACCCTTTGTGCCCTGTTTTTAGTAAGACTTATTTTTAGTAAGAAACTTGTGTGAGACTTGTGTGTTTTTCATTTGGATTTGCAGGAAATCCAGCAAAGGCACCGTCTTGCTAACTCCATCTCCTCATATCTGATCAAACCAGTGCAGAGAATCACTAAGTACCAGCTGCTGCTCAAGGTACAGCATGCACATACAAATGTATAAAACAAATTGTCAAGTACCGTAGGTCAACAAGGTACATACTGTGGAGCTGAAATGTATGTGATTCATGCATGCGAGAGATGCTGCTACAGAGAAGTACAAGTCTGCAACTGAAACTTCCTCCTCAGGCTATTACTGTTACTAAGAGTGTTTTCTTAATCTCCCTGGCCATGTAAGGGTAAAAAATAAATAAATTTCACCCTTTAAATATATATGTATATATATTTTTCCCTTTTTGTTGTAGGAGTTGCTGACGTGCTGTGAGGAGGGTAAAGGAGAGATCAAAGATGGTCTGGAGGTGATGCTCAGTGTCCCCAAGAGAGCCAATGATGCCATGCACCTCTCCATGCTGGATGGTGGGTACCACTGTTTGCACACACACACACACACACACACACACACACACACACACACATATACACACACACACACACACACACACACACACACACACACCTTGCAAATTAATTTGACTATAGAAATTATGTTGGATAGGTTCACCTATCATTCATTTTTGCTTACTGATTGAAATTTCACTTGGGTTGCACTTTTTTGTTTGTTTGTTTGTTTGTTTTTCATGCTTAAGTTTTTACTGATTTTATTGATTTGGGGGGGTGACCGTTGTGAGTCAGCCATAACTACTTAATTCTGTTCATCTCTTTTTCCCCACACACACATGCATACTGACACACACTCCAATGCGAACACGCCTAATCGTCTCTCCTCTCTTTGCTGCCTCAGGGTTCGACGGAAACATCGACTCCCAGGGAGAGCTGATTCTCCAGGAGTCCTTCCAAGTTTGGGATCCCAAGACTCTGATCCGGAAAGGTCGCGACCGACACCTCTTCCTGTTCGAGATGTCTCTGGTCTTTAGCAAGGAGGTGAAAGACTCCAACGGGCGCAGCAAGTACCTTTACAAGAGCAAGCTGTTTGTAAGTAAAGTGCTATTTTATGGACTCTTAAACTGTAATGGTTACTCAGCAGGCTTTAGTTTGTCTCTGTGCTAATAAAGACAATTGAGAAGCTAATTAAAATGTAGTTGAACAAAGATGGTTTCACACGTTGTTGATTTTTAGTTTTAGTGTGAGTTGTTGGTAGGATGTTGCATCTCTGCACAGACTGGGCACTCTCTCTGTAGCTGTCACGTTGAAGCTGTCATGTTTTTTGACCCGACAGACGTCAGAACTCGGGGTAACAGAGCACGTGGAGGGAGACCCCTGTAAGTTTGCCCTGTGGGTGGGCAGGACCCCCACCTCTGACAACAAGATCGTCCTCAAGGTACGGCCACGTGTTCGTCATAATGAGAGGCTCATCACTGTATTTGAAGGGGTAACAATAAAGGGCATAGATGCACTCATAAGAAATTGTTCTGACTTTCAACTGAATTGAATCCTCTGACTTCAGCCTGAAATTGTTCATGATTTAAAAAATACTCTATGGTGATCTAAAAATACTATAACTTGATAAATTGCAACTTTTGTCAATAAGATTTTTATTAATCATGCTAAAGAAAAACTTTTGTCTGAATTTTTGATACATTCTAGAAGTAAAAGGATAGACTTGCATTATTGCATGGGTTTATTAATGATATAAAAGTTGGACTAAAATGATTGAATTGAATTTTGGTTTTGGTTTACAAACTAAAATGAAATTGAATTAAAAAAAAAATCTTAAATGGAATCACCAACTAATGAATCAGTCAAAAACAAAGTGGTGAAAACTTTAAGCCACAAGAGGCAAATCCTGGGAAGTTAAGAACAGAAGAATATGCCAAATTGTGTATTTTTGGGGAAAAAAAACAAAACAAACAAAAAAACGAAATTATTTGTAATTCCGATTTTTCAGTATTAAGTAATGTAGTTCTTTAACAGTATAAAGGACTGTTGCTCCATGATTCACAAGCAGATTGAAGTTCATGGTGTATGTTTGAATTCAGAGGGAACACCCTTATTGGGTATTTTATTGTAACTTCTGCTGGACCGGAATCATTTGCTCTGTAAGGACATTTTTGGCTACAGTATTTTAGTCATTTTCCTGCAGCAATGGTCAAGTTGTTTACACATATGGAAAAGTCACCCCGTGCCTTTTGTCCACCCCCACAAAATCCTACACACAGATCCCTCTTCTCAGCCAAGAAAGTTCCTCCCTGTAGGAGGGTGGAGTGTTACTTTTTGCTACTTATTCACTCATCACACGAAAACATTCGCATAGCAGTCGGCGGGTCATAAACTGAATTCGCAAGCAACTTGCTAGTTAGCAGACAATGAGTCACAACCCATGTTTTATACAAGCCGTGTGTGTGTGTATATGTGCGTGTATGAGTGAGAGACAGAGAGAGAAAAAGACAGAGAGAGGCAGATGTATAGCAGTGCAGATGTATGTATGCATCCCAGTGTGTGTATGCTGTGCATCTACAACATGTGTCTCATTACATAACTGTGATGACAATCCTAATCCGTTTCTTATGTAACACAGTAACACAGCAGCCTTGGTGCCGTTGGTTGCTAAGTGAAGGGGGAGGACAAGACACGAGTGGGCGTTAGTCATATGCTAATTAAAGTGACTCCGCATTGACTGAATGACGTAAATAAACACAGCGGTGATAATACATGTTCTCCAGGTGGCCCTCAGAAAAGGCTGTATTAATTTTGCTTTGTGTGTGTGTGTGCGTATGTCTCAAGTGCTAAGATTGCAGGGATCAGAGCACTCATGCAGAGTCGGAATAGTCTGTAATGATTAGATTAGACCTCATACTGTGTTACTGGTCATTCATTCAGGCCTTATAATGCAATACAATCGCTGGTTCCCCTTTCCTTGGTTAAAGTATGTTAATGATTTGTGATTATGCAGATTTAAAAGACTGATTCAGCCGTTGATGAAACCGCTGTGCACACTTGAGCTGTGTAATCTAACCATTCTCTTATTGTTGTGTGTGTGTGTGTGTGTGTGTGTGTGTGTGTGTGTGTGTGTATCTGTCTGTGTTGCCCTTCCACAGGCTTCCAGTATTGAGAACAAGCAGGACTGGATCAAACACATCCGGGAGGTGATCCAGGAGCGAACTGTCCACCTGCGCGGAGCCCTGAAGGAGCCCATCCACATCCCTAAAGCCACCACTGCTAAACACAAGGGTAGACGGTAAGATAGCCCAGTCTACCACTTTATTTTCTTTTAGCTGGATTCCCTCACTTTTTAAATAGGGCAAAATTAGTCTGAATTAGAGTAGAGCTTATTTATGCCCCTCAGATGACAAAACAAAAACAAAATGAAACATCATGACTTTCTGCTCCAGGGGCTTTTTTTTTTTTTTTTTTTAGAGGTATTGCATCTATGCCACTTTAAATCTGGATATCTGGAAGCTAATTTGGATCATTTGATGGATCAGACATTATTCAGGATTTAAACATTTTTTATTGTCACCATTGAGCTAAATAGATAATCATAGTTCATCATAATAAACCAAACAAGGGGACAATCAGCAATCAATATTTGCAGTTATTAGTTCAATAAAAATATAATTATATGATGATAATGATGTTAATGTTTATTTTTGTAGGGACGGAGAGGAGCTGGACAGCCAGGGAGACGCTAGCAGCCAACCAGACACCATCTCCATCGCCTCCCGTACCTCCCAGAACACACTAGACAGCGACAAGGTTGTCACACACACACACACACACACACACATAGAATCAGACCCACTGACCACCTGCACCCCTGTAGCAGCCAAGAATGCAATCATTTCCTGAAAATGTAATAACGCCTGAAAATGTCTAATGGACGATCTTTGCACAACAACCAATCAGAACAGGCGTAGGCACATTCATTTCCAGTTGATAGAGATTTTAGTTTGATGCATTTTTGAATGATAGCAACGAACCAGTTGCCATCTGTTGTAAATTTCAAAATGGATGTAAAGCCTGGAGTTTACATTTGCAAACATGAAATCAGGGTTAAATGTTAAGTTTTTCAGTGGGCTAACATGACACTGACAGTATTATATATTTTGTATACTTGCACACTTAACATTTCCAAGAAAAAAAGCCTTCTTTGTTACATTTTTACATCAGCAGTTAAAATGAATACTTCATCAGCTTAAAAAAAAAAAGATCCACCTGAAAGGTAGGTTATCGATAAAAATGTTTCCAGTATCAGTCAGAACACTTTACTATAATATTGGTAAAGTTATTACATTATTGGGTTTCATCACATTTTCAATAAAGCCATATGCAATTTGCATTACATTTTCAGGAAATTATTACATTATTGTATGCTACAGTCGCTCCAAACACACCAGTGGCATGCCTGTAGTATAATTTTGTTTCTGTAGCTACTCTTTCATTTGTTGATTAACTGTGACTCTTAGCACCCTGCACCATTACACAGTGACACCATCGTCAAAAGCCACAACCTGTGTAGATGAAAGCATCTCTGTGGGAACTGGTTCCTGTGAAACTGTTTGATTGTGTTGGGAAGAAGAGACTCTCCATCTGACAGACCCAGGATGTGTGTGTGTGTGTGTGTGTGTGTGTGTGTGTGTGTGTGTGTGTGTGTGTGTGTGTGTGTGTGTGTGTGTGTGTGTGTGTGTGTGTGAGAGAGAGAGAGAGAGAGAGAGCATCCTAGCTCACTGGGAACAAACAGTGTGCATGGTTATATCTGGTAATAGCAGCACAGAAGGCCTGTCCTCCTACACGCAGTATGAGCTACTGTAAGCACTCACACACACACACTCATACCAACACACACATCCCGATCTCTCTAATAAGTCTGCTGTCTATAAAACTGTCCCAGTGGTATGAGAAGACAAACAGAGAGACCAGTGGGACCGGCAGCTCTTATATAAGCTTGTTATTTTGAAGCTACAGTTGGACTTCCCCCATTTGGCCTCGTACACCCCTGCTTTAATTAGGGATATGAGAAAATTGGCTGGAAATTAACTTACAGTGTCTTCTGTCCCTGTTTAGCAAAGTGATACCACACAGCTCCGCTCTATGACTGTTTCACACAACTTATAAACAGAATATGAGTCCATATGTGATTTTGAGGTGAGAAAAAAAGGAACGGATATGTTTGCATATATGTGTGTCTGTTCACTTATGCCAGAACTACTGGAGAAACCAATTAGTCACTGCTTCATTAGAATAGCACTCAGTTACACGCACACATTCACATACACACACATTTACACACACACACACACACACAGACACACACAAAACACACAATCTCACATGCAAACAGAAATTATGCGTACCACTCTCACTTTTGCACGCCTCTCTCATTCTCTGAGAACTCGCTCATTGGGAAGGCAGTGATAGCGTCTGTGTTGTGTTGTGTGTGTGTGTGTGTGTGTGTGTGTGTGTGTGTGTGTGCTTGTGTGTCGGCTTTGGTGACTGATTTGTGTGTCAGCAGCTTCAACCTCCCACACTCTCTTCACAGAGGACGCTCGTCTGCAACACCAGACAGATAGCTGTAGATCTTACACTTTGATAGTTTCATACTGTAGATGGAAAGACACAGGTCCTACCTTAGTATGACTACTAGTGTGTACTTCTGGTGTATTCTTCTTTTCTGATGTTTATTGGGTACTGGTAGTACTGGAAGGACATTAATTTAGAGCAAGACTTGTTTGACCTGAACACAGTTTCGGATGGATTAGCCTGCTCTGTTCTGAGGGACAGATGCAGCAGGGAGCCATTTAAACTACAGCAGCTTGATTGAGACACCATGGTGGACTATTAGTCGGCTATTACACCAAACCTGGACAGCGGTTTTTCTAGTGGCCTTGGACAATCCCAGTGGAACTGGATTATAATTTTCTAATACTACTTTTGGGGGCAATAAGGAAAACCTACACTACTCTCATGGATTACTTCTTCTTCTCATAATCTCAGACTGTTTTAGTAGACTGCTCTAGAAACCAAACTACTTTGTAGAACCAGACTGTTCAAACAGTTTTGGACTTCTATCAGGATGAAGGAGTGGAAAACAGTGGAGCAGCTGGAGGACATGAGCTTACGTCCTGTGTCTCGGCTCCTCGGCTGTCTGGCTTTACCACACTACCAAAGGGTATGCTTTCTTTTATGCAAACTATTCCAGCTACAAAATAAGCTTGGAATAGGCAACACAGCATTTGAGGAACCTAACATTATGAATAGGGAGCACACGCCCAATGTTGGAGCACTATGAGCATAAAATGCATGTATGATTTTTTTTTCTAGTCCACTGGGTATGTAGTATTATAATTAATCGTTGTTGTTTATGAATAATTTAACTGAGATTATGTTAATCTACTGCAAAGACACTGGACGTGATTCATAAAAATGTAGATGATAATACATTTAAGATCAATACTTGCAAGCTTCGAGAAATCATCTGTGTTTTCATAGCTCATTTTTGTCCATGCAGAAGAAATCTAACTGAATATACAAGTCCCATGTTTTATAAGATATGAGCATAAATAGTTAAGCATTTGCATCATCAGTCACAATCAGAAAGACAGTAGGGAAACTCGGTGAGCAATATGACAGGTGATTTTCCCACTTATATCCCTGCACCAGCCGGCCTTTTCACAGAGTGTGAAACAATTTGAGCTCAGTTAACTCGGTGAGAATGAGTCACCAGTCATCAGCACAGGTACACTTGTTTTACAGTAAGGCTGCTAGAGTGCCTGTGCTCATAGTAGACAATGAAGTGTGGGAATATTTGCCGTGTGTTCTAGTTCTGAAAACCATTCATTACAGAAATGAAACAGTGTGCACGGTGGCATGGCTTTGGTTAAGTCTGAGGCACAGTGAAACTTTGATATATGATTATTTGATGTATCTGTCTGTTCTGAATGGATCAGTGCTGCCCACTTCCAGTAATGATACACCCTGCGTGTGTTTCAAAACTATGTTATGGAGACAAGGGAGATGAAGCACTGGAAGATCCTGAGTTGTGATAATCAATACTGATTGGATATGCAATCAGGGGTTTATTTATTCAGATCTTATTGTGCATGGCTTATGATCTCTTACATCCAAAGATTTCATACAGGCACATAGCCCTTTTCTTTTCTAGCCCCTCCTTTTCCTTTTCATAACAAATGGGCAGTTTCAGTTTCACAATTTAACAGTCTTCACCCTAATGTTGAAAAGGAATTGGCCAAAGCAATGAAGTATGAAACAATTAATGAGTGTGTGAGTGAGTGTCAGTAACTAGTACCAGTGGATAATATAGGTTGCTCTCTCCCTTATTTAACACTTAAGCATATAACCAAAGAAGCAGAAACACTAGGTATGTATCTACTGTATCTATCCATCCATATTCAACACAATCTTATTCCTAAACAGGGTTACAGGGGGCTCCAGCCCATCTCAGCTCACATTAGGCAGAAGGCAGGGATACACACCTCAGAGTAACGAGTTCACAAAATCTTTCCTGTGTGACGAAAGTACCCAGGAGAAACCCACACAATTTCAAGGAGAACATATAAACCTTCTTGCTGTGAGGCGACACTGAGCCACCCCAACACCATGATGAGCAAATCCAAACAGTACAAACAAAATACTTACACATCTCTAAGTGCTTTCCTCCACCACTCTCTCCTCCTCAGCTGTCCGGTGGCTGTGAGCTGACAGTGGTGATCCACGACTTTGTGGCCAGTAACGGCGGCAACAGCGGCGAGCTGACGGTGCGGCGAGGCCAGACGGTGGAGGTTCTGGAGCGACTCCATGACAAACCGGACTGGTGCCTCGTCCGGACCACAGACCGCTCCCCAGCCCAGGAGGGCCTCGTGCCCTGCTCAATGCTGTGCATCGCTCACTCCAGGTCCTCCATGGAGATGGAGGGGCTTTTCAACCACAAAGGTAGGATAGAGCACGTTTTTCCTGTTTGAAATGCACACACAGGCATATGACCTGTGCTCCAAGTTAGCAGCTGGTAGACCAGTAACTTTTTCAGATTCAGGCACACAGAGACAAGAAAAAACATTACTTACTGTAAAACATCAGTGAGAGCTATGAATTAGCGATAAGGTTGTATCGCTTGTTTGCAAACACATCATCAGTGACCCGCAGAACCTTTACATCTCACTCAGCAGCTGTTTGGGGAAGCACCTGCCATATTTCTAGTTGTTGCTATGCAACTGTGGAAAATCCGCTTCCAGAACAGCTCTTTTAATTAACTTGAAATAATAAACACCTTTGAGCTCCTGACTCTCTTAACATCCTTAGATCTCACTGCTGTCAGAAGCTCTTATCTTATCTTAAACAAGCAGCAGCACTTTCTCTCTGTTTAAGCTACATGAAGGAGGGGAAACCCCTGTGAAGGTTGGGCCCTGGAGGATGTGAAGTCAGAGTTTGCACCAAAAGGGGCTTTGATGAGTCAGTAACACAGCTTCTGAGGTTTCCCCACCTTGTTGTTGATTGGTGTACTGCAAGATAACCTGTGTGCTACCTGCTTCATGCTTCTTCTGTAGTTCCCAGCATAACAGATTATTGCCAAGGCATTGGAAACTGACATTCCAGTAATGTGTTTGCACACACACAGACACACAAACAACTTGCTTACAGTTCTTGTAATATATATTTAATTAGAGATGAGAGAAGGAGACCCAATTATGGAACCAGGAATTTTGTCCTTTAAGGAAAAAAAATTGTATTTCTTGTAAAACAACTGTACAAATACAGTATCTAAAATTTGCTCTAAAGTTGTCTTCAAAGCACAAAAGTACAACTACAACATGCACATGAAGCAAGTTAAAATATATATTCTTTGAGATGTGATATTGAGGAGCTACCAAACAAATGCTTCAGCTATTGATATGATATGATATGATATGATATGATATGATGTGATGTGATGTGATGTGATGTGATGTGATGTGATGTGATGTGATGTGATGTGATGTGATGTGATGTGATGTGATGTGATGTGATATGATATGATATGATATGATATTATATGATATGATCAGGTACTGATATTAATCTTGATTGACTGACAACTTTATTAAAGTTTAGTAGCCACTTCACAGCAAATGAGAACAAAGACAATGATGACAGCATAGGTCCATATAGCTACAAAACTAACTACAAAAAAAAAAAAAAAGACAAACACATCAGTTCATGCCTTGATAACTCCATTCCCTGAGATTTTTTTTTTTTTTTTTACCTAAAATAACTTAATGAATATCTAACCTAAATGAATGAATGAATAAAGTTAGTGAATTTAGTCAGTCAACTAAATAAAACTAATTACCACAGTGAGCTAAAATTTAAAATTAAACTCAATGAGAATATACTTTAAAGACCATATTAATTTGTTTGCAAAAATTAAGAAATTGTGCATATGTAATAGTGAACATGAGGTGTCAATTAACCAAAATGAGAGAATGACTTCTATTCTAAATCATATAGGCTGTGTGTGTGGTTGTGTGTGTTTGTGTGTTTGTGTTTGTGTGTGTGTGTGTGTGTGTGTGTGTGTGTGTGCAAACATAATTTTTTTCCCCTTTGAATCATCTAAGTGCTCTTAAATTCCTGCATGGATTTCTATGCGTTGACATGACGCTCATTCAGCATCGCAAGCAGAGAGGTGTGCAGCTGCCGTCACCGTGTCATGACAGAACGCCAGTAAAGTTTAGTGTCTGCTTCCTGTTTTCACTCTTTAATTAGCAACAGTGGGCGAGTGCTGCACAGCTTGTTTCCACGGTGATATAGCATGTAATACAAACATTTGGCTGACAGCCTCTTCGCAGTCGAAATGAAAAGTTTGATGTTTGTGTTTGTATTTAAGATTACAGAGGGCTTGTACATACAGGACCGAGCAACTTTGAAATGATTTGTTCCTGTATCATTTACTTGTTCAGGATAGAGCCAAGTAAATTGCCCAAATTCCTATTTTCCCAACTGCTAGATCTCCAACTCCAGTTCCAGCTTTTGCTCACTGAAGCAGTATTCTTTGCCTCAGTTTTCTTCCTTGGTTGCACTCAAACACCCCACACTGTCCATATTTCTGTGTGTGTTTATGCATTTTTGTTTGCAGAAAAAGGGGCTTCACAAAGCTTCTCCCCACAGGCACTGTTCCAGTCAAAAAAGGCTGTTGTTGAGTAGGAGGAAGATGAGGATGACATATACAGTCTTTGCTACTTTTGACATCGCTGATCGACCACGTAGGTGGCTTTGTCTAAAGTTGAGGAGTTTGATGACTAAGGAGATTAGGATGTTTTCTAGAAAATCTCTCCCTTTTCCTGTTAGGAATATTTGAGTAAGAGACTAAGACTTGTTTGTTGGGGCCTCTGTCTAGTAGAACAGATTAAGGTAGAATAGAATAGAATAGAATAGAATAGAATAGAATGGAACAGGATTTAAATGGTTCCAGATGTGTGTCTGTCAATACCACATATAGCATAAGTTTGTGGCTTTAAGATAGCTCCCTGCTCTGGTTCTAGGATGTTTTGGTCAAAGATGTCGATAATGTTCACCTACAGTATGTGTTGACTGTGTGTGTGTGTGTGTGTGTGTGTGTGTGTGTGTGTGTGTGTGTGTGTGTGTGTCTGTGTGTGTGTGTGTGTGTCTGTGTGTCTGTTTTTGGGGGGGAGGGTTCAAACAAGGAGCCCTGTGTTGCTCAAGCAGCTGCAGGAACCTGTGTAAACCTACAGATTCCTGGAAAATCAGGTTGAGGTGACTCTCATCTGCAGATACTGTCCACATATTCAGTTTTACCACTGGAACTTCACTGTTTGTAACTTCAGCTGCAGCCTCCCTGCTTACTCGCCAGTTTACCAAATTAGAAAGAACATGCAATTTGAATCTAAGTCATTTCAGTATAAATTAAATGTGAAGGCATGTAGTGGCAGCATTATTGATAAAGAGACCCTGTGTAAGAAGCAGTGTGTGTGTGTGTGTGTGCCTGTGCATGCATGTGCGTGCATGCTTTTACAGGAAACGGTGTGCTTAGAGCTCAGGGAGCCTGACTAAGAGGGAACACACGCAGTTTAACAGGGAGATCTTTGTACATCTCGCCTGCATCACCGCTCTGCGCTGTACAGTGAGCACAGTGAATTTGTCACATGAAGCCATCTACACAGGGATTTGTCTAAAGTGGGCTAAAACACATTACTGCCTATGAAGCTCTGAGCCATGAAAACCCCCAGTGTACATTCTCCGTTATGGAGAAGCACTCAGTTCGCATATGAGTACTATATACCGGATCAGAAGTTGATTCCAGTGATCAAATATAATGGCGCAAATTCTTATCATTAAATGTTTTGCTCAGCACCGTTGTGTTTTCATAACAAAGTCTATTTTCATTCCTGCCAAACTGCCCAACTTCTGTGCATCCTAATGCCTGTAAAATATGCACCCGCCCACTCAAATTGAGTGGGCGCTTCTACAAAGGGTAATACGGTAGATGTGCTGCATGTTTCCAAACGTCCCCTTGGAACAGCAGAGGCACAGTGGAGGCTTGCCCAATATCCTCACAGCAGCCCACTCACTAAAGAGGGAGGGAGGGAAGGATATACAGAGAGAGAGAGAGAGAGAGAGAGAGAGAGAGAAAGAGAGAACATCATACCACTAATGCTGCATTTGACTTTTTCCCTTCCCTCTCTGCTGGATTTCATGTTTTTACATTTTCTCCTTCTGAAACCTCACCACCCTAGCCACCACAGGACATAGTTCACTTTTTCACAAGTAATTGGAAGACTAATTTTTGGTCTTGCAGAGGAATTCAGAAGTCTGTTATCATACCCCAGAGGATGCTGTGAGTGAGGATTTCAGGTGAATATTCCCGAGGCTTGCAATTTGGGTGACATGGCCCATGGAATTGAGTCATTGGTCACTCTCAATCCACTTTGTCACATGGATTCGCCTCAGGGAGGACACTCTGACAACTGCAAGTTCTGGCTGCTGGACCTGGGTAGGTGCCTCTGAATAACATGTAGTGTGCAGGACACACAGAGTTTCATGTTCTTGTGATGCTTTTGCTGTGAGCATACAGTATTTCTAGGTCAGGATATTACCATTTTAAGGTGTAAAATATATCATTTTATATTCTGTACCTGATTTTGTACAACATAGAGATTGTGAAGTCGAGTATGTGCTTGTTATGTCGATACTCTGTGTTTTAAATATTTGTGGCTGGAAAGCTGAGGAAAAGAAAGAGGGCAAAGCATGAGGAATAAGTCCAAGTTTGCCCTGTTACTATTCTAGACCTGAGTATGCATTGCAAATAAAAATGTTTGAGTACAGCTTTGAGTGTACTTGTGATAGAATGGATTTACAATTTGGTCTATATGGATGACATAAAGACTGTGTTGCTGTAAAAAGAAAATGTTTTTCTGACCCTTTTTCCTTTGTTTTTTGTACATTGCACTCCACAGTCTACTCCTGATGTGACAGTGGATTTTAGATACTCATTGATCGAGTGCAGATTATGTAGAGGCTTTATGAAAGTTATTGAGTGAGTGCACCATAATGTGATGAGATGTTAAATCTGCTGGAACGATGGTGACCAGATTATGATTATATCTTTGTCTGTGTGCTGGGTCAGGTCGGTTCCCAGACAGATGGGCAAAGGGTGTTTATTACAGACCTCAGGGAGAGTAGAAAATAAGACAAAAAACATTCAACAGAGTAGAATAGGCAGTGGCATTTACTCTATGTCCCAGTTGGGAGGATTGCTACCTGTGGAGAGAATTAGGGCCATGTGATTAGGCAACATGAAATGAAATTTGGTGGGTTGGAATGGAATAGAATAGAATAGAATAGAATAGAATAAAGGATTGGTGTTAGGGTAGATATATAGTCGATGTAGAATAGCTATAGAGTAGGACAAAATAATGTCTCATATTGTTGTATGTTGAAATCCATCAGGTGACCTGTTTTGTTTTGTTTTTTTCTGCACCACTTTACAGTAAGACCTTTAAAAAGGGTTTATAAATGGTTTATAATTATGCTATTAATTAGGTTGTAAACACTTGATAAATATTTAATAAACATTTATAAACAAGTTATAACACAGTTTCCATACATTGACTGACTGGTTGAAGTAGCTAAGCACTAGCAACATCTGAGATTTAACAGAATAGATTCAGTGAAACAGTAACTTGATCTTGCCAAATAGTGAGCCTGCATCAGTGTATGAAAACTATGTTAGGACTTGTTTATAATTAAAAATATTAAGATAGTTTTTTTTATCAGAACATGCATCCGGTGATCACACGATTCTATACTTCCCATCCCAGCTACACGCCTTTCCTAACTATGCCCATTGGTGGCACGCCCTCTCCAACATTGTCTACATTCTAGGGATCAGCTAGCCAAACCCCCCCTGGGGCTTTTTCCCACACACCGCATGGCTCCCCAGCCTCCATCCCATCCCAAGCAGCACGTCTCCAGACACAGCGACTGATGTTTGTGTGTTTGTATCCCTTCTCCTGGGGAAGACAAGACCACACGAGAGGTGCCTCCCCGGTGGCACCTCTGGAATCCCAGGCATGCTTATGCAGCGCTGCCTTCCTGGATCCTTCCAATTCTGCCCCCTCCTCCCTCTCCTATTCTGGGACACATAGACTAGAGGGCAGATGCATACACAAAGTTGTAAATCAAGTGCTCACTGCAGTATATTTGAGTTTGCATGAGTGAGACAGTGACAGAATTATGATAGGTTGTCAGTGGATCGCAGCAGCAAACATCTTAAGATACAGGGCAGTACAGAGCATCTGTTTAAACTGGGATGGCTGGAGTCTTCAGAGAGATATCGGCTCACAGAGCTGAACAGATAGCATCAGGAAAAGGTCAAGCACTGACTGATTTGTATTTACATCTGAGGCACTGATTCCAAGTATTGGATCATATTTTTAAAGGGAATAGTGGAGGCAGGAAGGAGGTGTGTAAAAGTCGTGTGCATGTATGTGCATGTATGTGTGAAAGTCGTGTGCATGTATGTGCAGGTTTATCTGTATGTGTACTCTCTGATATTGTGTGTCAAACAGTAACGCTGCAAGGAGATGTGCATGTGTTTGACTCCAGTGTTCCTCACAGCTGCCTCAGCAGCAGGATGCCCTGTTGAGACCAGGAAGTGAACCAGACATCTCTTACTCTCTCTCTTAGCACATAGAGCCAATTAGTTCAAACTATGGGCAATGATACCACCCATACTGGTCAAACTGTTCGGTATCGGTACTTTAGGATTTACTGGTCATCCAACCCATGCCATCCAACATGAGCATTAAAAGCTGTAGTCCAAAATTACACAGCCATTACAAATTATGAAGTTATGAGATAGATGTGCTCTTCATATTATTTTTAGTGCTAAATTTAAACCAATCATGTAACTTTTTAAAGCCTAGTTGACCCTAGTCCATGGTTGACAACTGATAAGTCTTTCTAAATTTTATAGACAAGTATGTTGACCTGTGAACTTCATCAGTGTCCCTGATTTTCAACTGCTAAAACTGATATGTAGCATTTTTGAATAGAGATCTTATTTGAGATGAGATATTTACACAGAACGACATAGATACGACTGACAAAAAGTGATTTCTCTCATATCATGTCAGCACACTTCAGTCTGAACTGATGTAAAACTCCCTATCCACCTACCCTCCTGATTTTTTTTCCTGTGAGCTTTAAAGCCAGACCAGCTGTCCCCGAGGTGTCTTCATGATGAAAGACACCCTGCAGGGCAAAGGGCAAAGGCCATGACCTCTACCAAAGCCACAGACCGTAGCTTCTCACATGTGTATGTGTGTGTGAGTGTGTGTATGTGGTTGTACTTGTCTGGGGGTATTTTCCGCTGCAGAGGAATGTGTCATGGCTTTTGACCCCATGCTCTACCCCTTTACACCTCTCAGCTAACAAGAGTCCAATAAGAACTGTTGGTCCAATAAGAAGTGTTGGCTAAACGCACAACTGCTTAGGTTACTGGCTGTTAACGTTTTAGCCATTAAAAACATGGGGCAAGTGCCAATTTGAATTTGAAATGACATTACTTGTAATTTATTTAGGATTTACATACTGTTTCCTTCAGGTGTATCTGGGTTTAAAATATATTTTCCTTTTTTTTTTTTTTTTTTTTTAGTATTATTTTATTCAGACTTCACCCACAGGTTTAAATTTGTCCACTTGGTTTAGAGGCACTGGGGCAACTGTCACTTACCTCTCTAACACACCTGGTTAGATTTGACGAATCAGTGTGAAATATTTGCCTACCTGTGTTTTCCTTCGCCAAGTTTGAGACCTACCTGCTAACAGCTTGGCTACATGAGAGGTTGTGACCACAGCAAGTTTTCTGGTGTTGTGTTTGTTTGCTCTACATGGGAAGTCCTGACCCCTGTGTCTTTATGGGTTTCCCAGTTTGCTTGCCTTAAACGTAGAGCTTAAGTCTACACCAAAGAGTCGGTATTTAAGTACGTGCATGTTGTAAATGTAGGTTAATGGCAGTGTAAGTGGCTGGGGATTAACATGTTAGTGTCCTGCAGAAACCTTACAGCTTTCAGGAGGTGAACCTTGTAAGAAGTGGGAAAATGTTTTGTTTGCCCATCGGTGCCCAAGAAATGACATTTAAAACGCATTAGCAATGCTTTGACTTGGGTAGTTGATTTTTTCAAATGTAGACATCAGTGTCATATTAATCAAAAAGTGAAGACAACACATACAGTAGAGCATATAGCTCTGTTCTAGCTATTAACCCATCCAGTTCATGATTTTAACCCCTGTCATTCCACAACTTAGTTTCTCTCTATAGTGTTGTTTCCCACTCTTACTTTCTGCTTTGCTACTACTAGACTTATAAAGAGGGCTTTTTAGTGGCCCTTGGAGACAAATGCATAGCCATTCTGAGTGATCTGAATTGTAGCTTTAAATAGGCTCCATGATGCTACCCATGACTAAAACATTCCAGCTCAGTATCGTAATGAACAATTAGGACTCTGGTTTTCATTTAGCACTGTGGGGAAGGAGGAGAGGAGAGGTAAACACAGTTTACCTGCCCCCAAGGGGATTGCATGTGAACATTTGTGCCAACAAAAGGGATTATCCTCAACCGCATTGCCCCAAAGATGGACTACCACTCCACGCTGCTACTCTTTCTCAAATAACTCTTTTGGATGGAATTTATAAATCACCCAAACAGTTTAAGCGTACTCCTCTCCCTGGGAGATGGCACAATATATAGCCTGACTTTCTATCCAGTGGAAGAAAAATTGAAGGATGAAGCCAGGATAAAGCGATGTGTTCTCACCTGCGCTGCCTTGAACTCTTCAGATTATTGTTTGCCTCGAAGTGGCCAAGAAAAGCATACAGTTGGCTGTAGGGGTCTCACAGTTGTTGAAAGATTGTGACTATGATCAATCAGGTTGTGCTGGAGATACTTCCAAGTGTCCCCTGTAAAAGCCTTTCTCTGTGTGAGATGGTGGCAGAATAAATAGCTGAGAAGATGGCTTTCGGGCCTTACAGGGCCTGATGTGAGAGACGCTTGTTATTCCAGGAACTGAGCTTTCTTCCTTCGCGTGCGATGTCAGAACACATGCTTTGTATCAGCGCAGTGCAGTAAAAATAAATCTCCTCGAGCCTGAATAACTGACACACACGCACATGCAGGTGCGCTCATTCAGGAGGAAGCACACAACACACACACACACACAGTCTGGTACTCAACAAAGCTGTGCTGTGCATGGTGTCCATTGAAGAAGGGGGCAGGATTTCCACACTTGCCATTCATGAGAAATAGGCCCAGAGAGCCACTAAAATCACTCAGCCTGGTCACATGGTTTATCATGATCATCCTTTAATCTTCACCAACTGCCTCTTCTTTGTCAAATTAAAGCACTTATAAATGAGCAAGTGGAATTCATGATCTCTCTAGCCTTTTGTGCTTTAGTCATACGGCAAAAACAACCTTAACCTTGTATTCAGTCGGGAAATCAAGTGTTTCTTCTGAGAAACAAAAAGTATGCCCTTGGGATGAGATAAAATGATTTTATTTAGTAACCGGATATTTTTGCAGTTCAGCTCTTCAACTCAAGAAGACATGGAGCAAACATTTAAAGGCAGTGTGATGTAGGAGGACAGTCGCGTCCTAGTTGGCATCGACTTCGGTCTGCATGCAGGTGCACTTGTTTTTTGCGGTCAGGCTCCTTCTGGAAGTCATTTTTGGTCTGTGGAATGAGCACATCATCTCCTGAGAAGGCGCTGCACCGAGAGAGAGATGAATCAGGCCGGCATGGACCTTTGCAAGGCAATGTTGTCATTCAGATCACATAAAGCTCCAATTAGGGTCTCAGTCATGTTAGATTTGAGGGAATTTATCACCAGTTTAGGAGTGGATCCAGAGGCTTGGAGTTGAAATGTGTCCCAGTTGGATTTTTAGTGGAATGGTGATGTTTGTTTATTGACTGAAATTCTTTATGATGTGCAGGGGAGTCATTTTTTCATCCCCCCTCCTCTTATACTGGCAGCAGTGTCCTCATGATAAAAAGTACTCTGACCTTTTGAACTGTGACCCTTTCCTGGGAGGTGAAGGGTCTTGCTCAGGGAATGCTGTGGTGGTATCCAACTTGGGGTCAAGTTGCACACTCTGGCAGCAGACAAAGGAACCCTAGCTGACCTCTATCAGCCAAAGACACTATGGTCAGTGAGTTCGGCTCTCCATACCACTGTTTCATATTGACCAAGATCTTTTCTCCTCCAATAGTATGATGACAGTAATGCAGAATATTCCAGTTGATCAGTGGATACTTTAAGTAAAGAGCAGCTCAAAGTAAAAAAAAAAAATAAAACTGGGATGAAGGGAAGAATGAGGGAATGTAAGGATAAAGGAGGACTAAATAAGAGTTGAAATTGAGAAATGGAGTGAATGAGACAGCAGTTTGGAACAGGTGGATACGTCTTTGAAGTGTTCACACTAGGCTTGAAACATGTCTTTATCCTGTATCATTTCCTTCCCAGTCAGCCATGCATCTCTAGTCTAACAAGAGCAGCCCTCCTACAGACTCCCCAAGGAGCTGTCACCACTATGAGGGGGAGGCCAGCCTGCCTACAGATAGCACAAACACACCAACATAGACACACATATAATCCCTGCACATAGACAAACGTATTCAGAGAAACACACAGTCTCTCTTTTTATTTCTCTGTCTGACAGTACCAAGGGAGAGCAATTTATGCAAGTTTTACATAACATTTGCCTTGTGTTTTTTTTTTTTTTTTTTTTTTTAATACAGTATGTTACAGCCTGTTCAGGTCAAAAGCAGAAGATGTATCTGGCTGAATTTCTAAAGAGAGATCAGTTCAGAAGGAAGATACAAACACACTTGCATATACTCAGATTTTAATACATCATTAACATATTGTGATAAACCAGTGATTTTAACATGTCCATTGTGCGGCAGTGTAAAGCAGAGTTTCACAAACATTTTGAGTCTGGAGCTCAAACTTGGTAAATTTAGTTTGACCAGAAATTTTACATGAAAACGTATGGGGACTATGGGGTAGAAATTCAGTTTCATTTTAACTATGCTGGCATTCTGCTTGTGCAAAGGAAAATGTTCATCAACACGCCTGACATTTCCATAGTTGATGTAATGTCATCATCAGCATGCTCTTTTCTCTCCCATCTTTTCCGACCTTCAGATACCCTGTCTGTATCCAGTAACGATGCCCTGCAGCCGGGCTCCAGCCACACTCTGGGCCCTCACAGCTCCCCAGGACCCAAACGTCCAGGGAACACCCTGAGGAAGTGGCTGACCAGCCCCGTACGGCGGCTCAGCTCCGGGAAAGCCGATGGCCACGTCAAGAAGTTCGCCCACAAGCACAAGAAGAACCGTGACGGGACTAGGAAGAACGCAGACGTACTGCCAGGCTCTCAGAAAGACTCTGACGACAGCGCCGCCACGCCACAGGACGAGACCCTGGAGGAGGTAAGAACTGTTCCAACAGTTCCACTCAGTCATGCTCCAGTCATGCCCCCCTTGAACATTTTGAGAATTACATGCAACGCTCTTAGTAGTAATTACTGCCTTTTCCTGTGTAGTAAGTTTGCAAAGTTACAGTATTTATGCATTTGTTCACCTTTAGACTGCTTGTATTTTTAATTATGCTGAGACTCATTAACCAATAGTGCTTGTCTGTCTACTGCCAAATTCATATTTTGTATTTTTCTCTCCATAAAATTTTATAGTGTTGTTTTTTGTTTTTTTTCCCACCCCTGGTTCTCCACCCTCCCCAGCAGCTGAGAAACACTAAAAACAGTTTTTGGTGGTGCATTTTTCCTGCTCTTTGTTTAGTATTCTTCACTGAAACGATAGAAGAGATGCAGCAGTATGTGCTACTATTGTGCATTGTTTCACATTCTGTCCTCTGACATCTTTACTCCTTTGTGTTGTTGGTAAACCTCCTTCCAGCTCCCTCCGTGCATCTCACTGGGCATCTTTCCTATTCATTCACCACATGCGAATAAAATTCAGCAGAACCCTGAAATGTATAGTTACCTAAAAATGACACACATATGCTGGTGACAGTAACACGCCATGGGCGCGAACTCTAGTGTTCAGACTATTTTTTACATTACATGGACTATTTTCAGTCAAGCTCCTACAGTAGATTTCTGTTTTTGGGTGTGCGTGCTTTTTGTTTGTTTTTTATTGTAGATAAGGAAAAACTTGTCAAGTTTTCTTTGTCTCTAATAATTTTTGAGACCCAATTTGTAATACGCTATATTCTGTAATATGAACAACACAACACTCATCTCTCTGCCTGTCTCTGCAGCGTATGCGTAATGAGGGGCTAAGCAGTGGTACTCTGTCCAAGTCTTCCTCATCGGGCATGCAGAGCTGCGGGGAGGAGGAGGGAGAGGAGGGGGCTGACGCCGTCCCTCTACCGCCTCCTATGGCCATACAGCAGCACAGCCTGCTGCAGCCTGACTCGCAGGACGACAAGGTGGGTCATCCAAACCAAACAGCATACTTTTCTACAGACAGTGATACACACATGGCACAAATTTGTGGTTTCACAGTTAGGATTACCCAAACAAAAATGATGATGTATGTCACAATGCCACAGGTTCAACTGGACCATCCATGCTCACACATGCTTCATTAGTACACACACAGTTCTGGATGTCCCTTTTTCTTTCTTTCCCTTTTTTATGTTTCAGAGAATATATTACTGTTATGTAACACAACAACAGATTTACATTTACTCGCTTAACTTACATATTTTATTCATATACTGTATATTTGTGTTAATAAGTTTACTTTGGCACAATACTTTTTTTGTTATTTGTATTATGAAAAAAATATCCCGTAAAGTTTACACTGAATAGCACTGCTTAACTTTACTTAGGCACTAATACATTTTCTTTTGTGCTCTTCTTTCTTGACGGATGCATGTTCCTACCTTCAGCATTATGTTGATTTCTGTTCTGCCTCTCTTCTTTCCCAGTTTCCCTATCTCTCCATGTAAAACCGTCTTCCGATCTTCATTTTCAATCCTTTCTTTGTCTTTCTTTGATTCACCTCTTGCCTTTTCTTATTCCTTGTTTTACCAAATAATCGTCATTCCCTGACACTGTTAATATTATTATTTTACTGTTGCTCAAGTGAATACTCCAATTTTCCATAGTTGTGAGGTTTTTGTGGGACTGAGCGGCCCTGACACTTGTCTCAGGCTGGGGTCTGTGGCAGAGGCAATGGAGTATTTAGCAACACTTATTGTACTGTTACTCCTAAGTTGTTTGACCAGTCATGGTCCTCGTGCTCAAAGAGCTGTCCAATCCCAGAGCTTGCCCTTTACCTTAACCCGCCTCATAACCCCATGTGTCCCCAACACTAGCCTGTGATTGGCTCCAACAAGGCCCCCAGTTCACCTCCTATTAGGGAGATCACACCCACCCAGTCCTTATTTGGACATGTGGAATATCGCGGTCCGAACTCATCAATGGTGAGCTTGATCATGTACACCTATAGTCTTTCAGTGTGTATGACACCTGCACACAGTGCTATATTGCCAAGTTTCATTTTAACACTTTAGCTGACATTAACTCTTGCTTCACCTTTTAAGACAGAACCTTATAGGGACTGTAAAAAATTTAGTTTCATGCGAGATATCAGTTCATTGTGCAAGCAAAATGTAACATATTCTTAAAATTGTGTTTGAGGGATTGTGTTTGAGGAAAATAAATGCTCTCTTTTTCCATCTCTGTCTTCCCTCTTTCCTTCTCTTTCAGTCTGCGTCTCGTCTGTCCGGTCGGCCCAGCAGTTCAGAAACTCCGAGCGCCGCTGAACTCGTCAGTGCAATCGAAGAGCTGGTGAAGAGCAAGATGGTAAGATGGAAATGATGCACATACACAAAACATTCACTGTTTCAGCCCTTAGCCCTAAAGAAAACAGACACACACATAGATGGACACACAAATGTTGCAAGTGCGTACACATAACACTGATCAATTTACTTTCAACATGTACTTTTTTTTTTTTTTTTTTTTGGTCCTGGTGTTGTTTTGGGAGAGGATGTCTTTGTGGCCTACCAGTCATCTGTCAGTGTTGTGTGACTCACTCTGCCAGCTGTCCTCTTGTTCCAAAAACCTGGCATTGTATCCTGGCACATACCCCCAACGCACATGCCATGTGTCATGGCAGTGCAGCTTGCTTTAAAGTTATCCTGTGATATTGGTTTTGATTCCTGTCAGATAAATGAAGCATGTTGCTGAAAAGGGACGATGAGATCCCATGAGTGCTTTCTCAGCTCTTTTATCAGACAAATCTCTCTTGCTTGCTTTATCACTTGTTTCTGTCTTCCTGCTAATCCATATCCTTGATCCTCAGTTTCTTCCTCTGTCCTCTTTCTTTCTCTCCTCCTTCTCTGCCAGTCACTGGAGGACCGGCCCAGCTCTCTGTCAGTGGAGCATGGCGACAGCAGCTCCCCCTCCTTCAACCCCTCCGACAACTCCCTCCTCTCCTCCTCCTCACCCATCGATGAGGTAGACGAGCGCAAGTCTGGCTTCCTCAAGAGAAGACAGTGAGTTTTAACATCATATTTTCATTGAGTCCTGTCATAGCTTTATTCAGTAATACAGTTGAAGCTAGTGTTTTGACCCAACCAGCCTAACATCTTATGGATGAATTTTTGGATGGAGGTGCATTATATTTTTCATGGGATAATAACAATTTCTGTTTTCTGTTCTCAGTTATGTGCTACTGGAGCTTGTAGAAACTGAAAGAGACTACGTCAGAGATCTGGGATCAGTAGTGGAGGTAAAAAAAATATTCTTAAAATTCAAAAAAATTACAAAGGATCTTAAAATAAAGTGTAGGAAATTGGGTTATTCGGTAAGCCTTTCTTATATATTTGCCGTGTGTCTCTCCTTAGGGCTACATGAGCAGAATGAAGGAGGAAGGAGTTCCAGACGACATGAGGGGAAAAGACAAGATTGTCTTCGGAAACATTCATCAAATCTATGACTGGCACAAAGAGTACGCTCAGTGTCTTCAATTAATTTTGACTTCAGTACACAGTTCACTGTCATTTTCAATACCTTGTGCTACAAATTCCATTTGGGGCTATAATTTTTATTTATCATGTAAATGTCAGCTTGTATTAGCTTCCTTAGCATGGAGTCTTTCAGAATTATGACACAGCATTGAAGAGAGAGCGATCATAACACCAAAAAATAAATAATACAGTGTCCTCCTATTTTCCCTAAAACACTTGTTTCTTCCTTGATTGGTCCACAGCTTCTTCCTTGGCGAGCTTGAAAAGTGCTTAGAGGATCCTGATAGGCTGGCTGCTCTTTTTGTCAAACAGGTGAGAGCAGCTGCCCTCAAATTCACATTTATTTCCATCATACATTTGTGTTGTATGTACAGAAAATTATGCACACCATTTAGTATCAATTTAACAGTCCTCAAGTGCATTTTATGGAACTGAAAGACAGTCAGGGAATAATTTTTCATAGCTCTAGCATTTCTTTACTACTCAGTGCTGCCTTTGATTTCTGATTTTGTTCCTATTGCAGGAGCGGAGGCTACACATGTATATAGTGTACTGCCAGAACAAGCCCAAGTCTGAGCACATTGTTTCGGAGTACATCGACACTTACTTTGAAGTGAGAACATCAACCCTGCATTGACTTGTGTTATAAAATACAGCCAGTCAATATCATTGTTCATTCTTTCATCTCAAACTTTTGGTCCTACCTTTTAACTGTTGTACTATCAGTTCCTCGTCTTTGTATTTAACTACACATGACTGGCCGCAGGACTCAAAAAACAATAGACTTCAGAAAACAATATTGTTTTGTGTCTTTCACCAGGACCTCAAGCAGCGTTTGGGCCACAGACTGCAGATCACTGACCTGCTGATCAAACCTGTGCAACGCATAATGAAGTATCAGCTGCTACTGAAGGCAAATACACCCACACAGCAGTGTCTCTTACTTTACGAGCATCATTCATAGAGACTGAACTCTAATGCTGCAGAAAAAAAAAACAATCCACAGAATGAAAAAGGAATTGTGATACCCAGACATAACAATGAAGAGGCATTTGAACAATGCTGTCTACACCTAAGATAAAGCAGATGTTGTCAATCCTGCTCTGAAGAAAATGAAAGGTGTAGCTGTAGCTGAATAAAGAACTTTTTGTCCACACCAGTGCGCCTCAGACTTTTTAAATTTCCAGGCAACAAGGATCAAATCAGTGATAGCATCGAAGATTTTATTTGCCTGTCCTGAATAGAACAGTAAAATCTTTTTTTTACTCTATTATTACTCTATTACCACCCTTCCATTTTTATGTTTAATGCTGTTTACTTGTTTCACTGTTTTACAGGATCTTCTCAAGGTTTCCAAGAAGGCTGGAGTGGACACAGGGGAGCTGGAGGTAAGACATTCTGCACTGTTTTTCAAGCTTAGGTTCCTTAAATTGCTGGGCACCAACCAAATGCATCACAGCTGGACCTACTGTATGACTGCAGAGTCTATCATTGAAGAAGTCAAGTTACTGTATGATTTTGCATCAAAAAGCAAGAGACCACATTGTTGACTTTGGTCCCAGGCTGAAAAAAGTTTGTAAACCCTTGCTTTTGAATGTGACTGGACAATTCTTGGCCTTTACAACTGTTCTATGTGTTTACTTCACTGACATACAGACAGTTTGTCTCTAAAAGTTTGTTTTATTCTTCTGTGCTACCCCAGAAAGCTGTAGAGGTGATGTGTGTCGTCCCCAAACGCTGCAATGACATGATGAACGTAGGACGGCTTCAAGGCTTTGATGTAAGACTGGTTTTTTATCCTCTCTCAGAAGTGGTTGTTTATCTGTACTCGTGTGTGTGGTTTTGTGTTTGTTTTTGAGTGTGTGTTTGTGTTTAAGTAAAAACAATAATGGGGATGTTTGGTTGGTCATGATACTAGTGTATAATCTACATAAATCAGTTTGTAATTTACGTCACCAGGTGTCAGTGTTTACGCATTTTTCACAGCTTCAGTGTAGCTCGTTTTCTGCTGTTACAGATAGAGTTTTCGATGTTGGCATCCTTCCTTGTTTCACAGTTTTCAACAAATTATGGAAATGAGCAAATGTCTCTACTACTTTGCTTTTCGAACACTACTCCTCATTTCTCGACTGATCTCCTCTACCCTGGCTTTCTCTTTTCCCTTTCTATCCAATCTGCTCCTCCCTTCAGGGTAAGATTGTGGCCCAGGGCAGACTGCTCCTCCAGGACACTTTCATGGTTTCAGACCAGGATGGAGGACTTCTGTCCAGGATGAAGGAGAGGAGAGTCTTCCTCTTTGAGCAGATTGTCATCTTCAGCGAGCCCCTGGACAAAAAAAAGGGCTACTCCACGCCTGGCTACCTCTTCAAGAACAGCATCAAGGTGAGTGCTGGCTATTAAAATAGCAAAAAGTGACACTCTTGTCTATGATACGTGAAGAGGAGTACTAGCTCCTGTAAGCCTGACACAAAATGATGAACTGATGAATCTACATCCTTTTGGACTATCCGCTTGCTTCAACAGATCACTTAAGATTTTCTACAGATGGACTGTCAAACTCTATCTGTCAAAAACTTTTAAAAACACTTCTCCCTCTGTTATTACCTTTTCCTCTTCTGTTCTATCCACCCCTTATAAACTCCCTCCACCTCCATTGCAGATGAGCTGGTTGGGTCTGGAGGAAAACCCAGAAGACCCCTGCAAGTTCACACTGAGCTCCAGGTCATCGAATGGCAGCCAGGAGAAGTACACACTCCATTCAGCCAGCCCTGGGGTCAGTCAGGTTTGGATTCACCAGGTCAGCCAGATCCTGGAGAACCAACGCAACTTCCTCAATGGTAAGAGATGGTTCTGATGGCACTAAACTCATTACTGTTCAAAGTACACTCGATTAAATATCATATGAGACTCGGTAAGAGACATAGAACATAAGGATACCACTGACTGGAACAGAATGTCACTGCTAAAAAATGTGTTAAAGCAAGAGTCCTATCCTACTTCTTACTCGAGACTTCATGTTTCTCTTATTGATCACTTAGTGCTCATAGTGAAATTTACAGTCATAAATTTCACACACACACACACACACACACACACACACACACATACATATGCATACATACATATACATGTGTGTGTGTGTGTGTGTGTGTGTGTGTGTGTGTATACACATATATATTATCTAATTATTTATTGTTATTTGTTCAAATAAGTGTCAGTACATATATGTTGTTTACTTGCAACACTGAAAATCTTTCTTTTCTTTTATCTTCTTTTCCTCCCAACTTTCCTCCTTGGTCTTATCCCTCCCCCTCTCCTCCAGCTCTCACATCTCCCATAGAGTACCAGAGGAACCATGTGGGTGGTGGTGGGTCAGGAGGTCCACCCAGCAGTAGCAGCAGCAGTGGTGGAGGCCTGCCTGGAGGCAGCAGTTCCAATAGCACCTCTAACATGGGAGGAGGAGGAGGTGGCGGCGGCGGCTCTGGAGGATCAGGGGGCAACTCCTCCTCTCTCTGCGGCCCTCGCTCCCGACCCTCCCGCATTCCCCAGCCCTCTTCACGCCTCCCCCAGCCTGTTCACCACCACCATCCCCCAGGCCCTGAGGGGCCTGACAGATCAGCAGGTACGTGGTCGCCTTGCCACCCGCAGACCCCTCAGTCCTTTCCCCCTAACCCCTATCCAGACACCATGATGGATGGGGAGTTGTTTGCCTCAGAGGTCCCTAAGATGAGGGTGCTGGATGGCCCTCGTGGAAGTAACAGTAATAACAGTAACAAGTCATCTTGCAGCACCGGGGGCAGTCCCAGACAGGGACTCAGAGGCTGCGAGGAAACCCAGATGCCTCAGACAGCTTGTATACCGCAAATGGCCGTGGCTCCTCTGAATCTGTCTGTCAAAAACCCTCGAGTCGGGACAGTTTCTCCTCTGACTTCACCTCAGTCCCCTGGAGGAGGAGGCAGCAGCCCAGCTCACAAAGGCAACTCTTTCTGGGCAATGGTCCCGGCCATGCCTCCCTCTCCCGCCAGCTGGCCTGGCTCTTTCTCCTACCCTGGTGACAGCGGCAGTGGGGACTCTGTGAGCAGAGGAAACCACGGGACGCCGTCTCACCATCGCCACTCCACCCACAGTAAGGACATAGACCGCATGAGCACCTGCTCCTCCACCAGCGAGCAGTCCATACACTCCACCCAGAGCAACGGGGTAAGATGCCAAATTAAGGCCCAGGCTTCAATGCAGCCCAGTGCTACTCACTAGTCACTAACAACGCCCCCTCACTGGCTGGCTGATCAGGCAGTCATCCTTCCACTGGCTCTGAGAATGGCTTGTATATGCAACATCTACTACTATTACTACTGCTGCTGAAGCACTGGAGATTAATGGCTATGGAAGTGCACTAACTTGGCCACTACAGTATGTGTGTGTGTGTGTGTGCGTGTGTGTGTTCGGGAAATTTCTCTGGATCTTGCAGATCAACTAACAGTGTGAGTCTGACTGTTAGAGCAGCTATTTAGTATCTACTATCTTAACATTCTCTGTTGACTCTACACTATGTGTTTGCTTCTAAACCGCAGCTAGTAGGCACTAACAGTCACCAGAAATTTTAAAAAATGATTTCTCTTTCACTTCACACTTTTATTGTCACATGGAAATCTTCGCAATTATCCAAGATAATCCTTCAGTAGTCATGGATTTCTGTTTGGCCAAACATCAATACTTTATAATATGAAGAGCTCTTTCACTTTCATTGTTTCCTTATCCTCTTACCTTCCTTTCTTTCCTTTTCCTGTCAACTGGTTTAGTCTCCACTTTACAGTGAATAGCCTCAAGACTAAACTAGGTGTTCTTTGCTTCAGTTCAAGCTATTCTGTCTTTCTTCGGGTTCATGAACTGCCTTCTTTGTCTCTTGTTGCTTGGAAATCCTCTACTTTCTTCAACCTCTACCTGTCTTTGAGAAACCGCAGTGCCCTTATTGCCACACCATCCTTCTGGAGAACATAACCACTGTTTTAGATCTGACTAGTAGGTCATCACTATAGACATAAGCGAAACATTGGCCTAATTTTGCTTTAACCACACCTCTGCAGGATAACTGTGTTTTGTAATGCTTCCTTCGCCGCATGAGATCTGGGATATTAGTGGGGCCATTTGTGTGTTCTCAATCAAATGAAGCATTTGATTGGTGTGAACCTATTAATACACTTTTTTCCCCTCTTCACCATCTAATTATAAGTATTTGTGATTTACTTGAACATGTGCATGGGTGTTTATATCCTCACTGTGTATGTCCAGGAATGATGTATTACTTCTGATTACTTTGTTATTATTATTATTATTATTTTATGTCTGTGTGTCTTTGTGTGTGTGTTCGTGCAAGTGCAGATATACAATATGTGCATTTGCTCTTGTATATGCATGCACAGATGTGTGTGTGTATGTATGTGTGTATGTTGATTTGAGTTGGTGTGCATCTTATTTTGTCTGCTAATAGTATGCACATATGAATTTGTGCATATATGTATGTATGTGTATGAGAGAGTGAGAGAGTGTGCATATACATGTGTCTCACATTGTGCAGTGTTTATACAGCGTCTCTGGGTGCGCCGCCAAGTTAAAAGTCTAAAGTCATTCAATTCTCTACCCTGACAGAGTGAAAGCAGTAGCAGCAGCAGTGTGTCCACCATGCTGGTGACCCAGGACTATGTGGCTGTGAAGGAGGATGAGATCAGTGTGGTGCAGGGTGAGGTGGTCCAGATGCTAGCCAGCAACCAGCAGAACATGTTTTTGGTTTACCGGGCAGCCAACGAGCACTGCCCTGCCGCTGAGGGCTGGATCCCTGGCTATGTATTGGGTCACACCTCAGCCTCCATCACCCCCGAACTCCCTGAAGGAACCATCAAGTAAGGATTTGTAGCATTTTGTTGCAAAATACAATGAGTTTATCTAAAATACGGTATGCTCACTGGTGGTGAGAGTTTGGTATGTTTTCTAGTGCATATGGTATGGATATCTTTAGGTGTCTGAATGACAGAATTCATGGCAAAAATACTATCTTAAGTATATTAAATTATGCTGAATTTGCTGGTGATGATAATGAATTTCAGTTGCAGAAACTACAGTCAGATTTTAAAAACAATGCCAGTTGTAATAGGAGTTAAATGTTCTCTCCTTCATTTTGTATGGTTTAGAAAATCATTATCATGGCACACAGCGCTCCGCATCCGCCGTAAGTCTGAGAAGAGAGAGAAGGAGAGCAGGAAGGACAGCAAGATAGAGAACGGTTACCGCAAATCTCAGGACGGCCTGGCCAACAAAGTCTCTGTCAAGGTAGAGTGGAGGACATGCTTTGTGAGTTGTTTGTCCTAAATTACTGTGTGAGCAAGAACTCTAATACTGTTTTTCATTTTCATTTCACTCTTTCAGCTTCTGAATCCCAACTACATATATGATGGTAAGTGCACATATTTGCTTTTAGCCAATATTTGTGTGCACGAATATGCTTGCAAGTGCACACATGGATGTGCGTTTGTGGCTGTCATAAAGGAAACTGATGCAAACCCGTGATGCAAATTGCAGAGCAGTGATGCAACACTGATTTTACTTCCATAACAAGCCATTTTCAGTACCTATATTTTTAGATTTGCATATTGTTGTCATTTTGTTTTTATCTTCCTACATACATCCTGTTCTTGTTGAAATTATAGATATCATTTCACCCTCTCCCTCTGCACTTTTGTCCTCTACTTTTTTTCCCCAGCTCCACCAGAGTTCCTCATCCCTGTCAGTGATGTAGTATGTGATGTTGGTGATAGTGTTACTCTGAGGTGTAAAGTTTGTGGTCGACCTCGGGCCACCGTCACCTGGCGGGGACCCGACAACAACACCCTGACCAACAACGGACACTACAGCATCACTCACAGGTAAAGGGATATGCCATGTTTGCCAATGAAACATCTATAAATCATTACCACAACCATTTTGAGACATTAGTTTAATAACCATAAACAAAGACTCATAAACGAGTGTGCTACCAGCCAATGCTACCATTGCTTGACGGCACAAAACAGGCACAATTAGTATTTTTCAATTAACATACAATTTTATTCCCGTTTAACTAACCTAGTAGCATACTTGACACTTTTGAGAAACACAAAAACTTTGCTGTACATATGGACCCCCATGAAAACAAGATTGCTCATCTCAAGGGGTTATCCTTTAATAAACTTGAATATAGTGCTTTTAAAAAGGAAAACCTGTACATAGTTTGCAGAGAATCAACAAAAACAGAAAGCCTCAGATAGTGTGGTGCCTGATGTCTGATGTTGTGTTCTTTCCCGCTCCACAGTGAGACAGGAGAGGCAGCACTGCGTATCCTGGGAGTGTCTGTAGAGGACAGTGGTGTGTACACCTGTGTTGCAACAAATGTAACAGGCTCTGTCACCTCCTCGGCCAGCCTCAGAGTTTCAGGTGAGGGCTTACTCAGTCAGTTTGGAAAATGCACTGCATATTCCAGTATCATTAGTACTGTATATCTGTTTGGATCATTTCAATGTGTAATATTTGATCCATTCTGATTACAATATGTGTTCCCAGGAACCCCTGATGATGGCAGTGATGTCCTCTGGAAGAGCAACTTTGAGTCCTATTACACAGAGATCACTGAACTTGGAAGGTAACATTCATATTGCAACCAATTTACTGTTGAAGTCCCCTTGTAATTCAGTAATTTCACTCTCTTTTTTATTTTCATGTAATGAGTCATCAGCTCTTTTACTAAGAGACGAGGTCCTGAAATTACATTATTGTTGCTCTTATTATTAGTAGTAGTAAGGGCAGTAGTTGAAGTAGTGGTAAATGTAGAGCTAGAGTAGCTGAAAGAGGAGGAATTGTAATGTTTTGCGTACTAACTATGCTAAATGCACTAAATACTAGGAATAGCTGTGCCCTTGTGAAAAAAGATTGACAAGGTGAATGTAAGTGAAAGCTCTAATGCCTTTTTGAAATCACCCGTTGAGAAAAATGGGAAGAAAAATATGTGGGAGCAGATTGAAGACAAATTTTCACAACTAAAGACATTGAATGTGCAAAGGGGGTACAACTCACTTAAAGCACAGTGGCCATTTGACATTTCATGGATGTCTTTATCCAAAGTGTCCTATAGCACAACTGGAGCATGCAGTTCATTTTTAGCTGGATGACCATAGTGGGAAATGACCCCTAAACCTGACAGTGTGAGTGCACTCAGTAAAGTCAAGAAAAACTCAAAGGATAGATTGGCCACAAGACCGAGCACTGTCACAGTTGGATGTAACTTACATTTATTCTACTGACCTCTGAGTTAAAACAATGTGCAAACATGAATCGGTGCAATTAGGGAGATGCTCACAACACATTGTATGCTCAGTGTACCGCTCCTCATGTCCCCATTTCCTGTCTCCAGGGGCCGGTTCTCAGTGGCCAAGCGTTGTGACCAGAAGGGTAGTAAACGGACAGTAGCGGCCAAACACGTCAACAAGAAGCTGCTGCGCCGAGAGCAGGTCCTGCAGGAGATCAGACTCTTGCAGACCCTGGACCATCCTAACCTGGTCAAACTGCTAGACACATTCGAGACGGCCAACAGCTACGTGCTTGTACTAGAAATGTAAGTATAGTGTGTCTTTTACATTAATTTCAAATTCAAATTCAAACATCTTTATTGTCCCCGAAGGGTGATTGATTTTACAAGAAGTCATCATTGTCAAAAAAAAAAAAAAACACATAAAAACAAAAACAACAGTGGGGGCAACGACACTGAGCCCAGCAGCCACTGGGACACGACAACAGCAGGCCTGACCCGAGGCAACAAAGAATAAGTAAATACATAAATAAATACATCAGCATACAATAATACCACCATCAACGATAACAACATCCTGGCCCATGACTTGCTGCGGGCTGCTGCACGAGCGTACGCCCGTGAGAGGTGTGAAAGCATCTCCGTCTTGTTTTTGTTTTTGTACATTGTGTGTGTGTGTGTGTGTGTGTGTGTGTGTGTGCTATGTTACAGCACCTCATATTGACAGTCTGTTGCTGTTGTACTCCAGGGCCGACCAGGGACGTTTCTTGGACTATATCGTGAGCTGGGGCAACCTGACGGAGGAGAAGGTGGCTTTGTACCTCAGAGATATTCTTGAAGGTCTCCACTACCTGCACAGCTGGAGGATAGCACACCTCGATCTCAAAGTAAATACACACCCATTTTCAGTGTACCTTGTTTGTGTGTCCACAGATCATAGAATGTTTCTTCATGGACTTAAAAGAGAAGTAAAGCCAGGGAATTTGTTTCTGTGGAATCAGAGAATATCACGGAATTCTTTCACTTTACAGAACATGCCTGGTTACTCGTTCACAAAAAGACTCAGCAAATTAAAATGGGTACAGTGAATCTCAAGTTGATCCAAGAGAAGCTCCCCTCGGCATCTTCCACTCATGTTCAAAATGCCTTTTCCTTCCCCTGCCAGCCTGAGAACATTGTGGTGGAACATGCGTCTTCCCAGCCGGTGGTCAAGTTGACAGACTTTGGTGACGCGGTCCAGCTGATGCCCCCATCCTCCTACATCCACCCTCTCCTGGGGAGCCCCGAGTTCTCCGCTCCTGAGCTGGTCTTGGGTCAGCCTGCCTCACTGATGTCTGACCTCTGGAGCTTAGGTCTGTAGCATGTCACCATGTGCAACTTCAGTGTAGTCATGGACAGATATTTGATCATGTCAAATATTGCGACCATATGCATATGTGGCCATATGCACATTTTTCCACAATATTGATTTAATATTGATTTTTGTTTTCATTTTTGGTTTTATTCCATTTTTATTGGATGAAAAAAGTTGTTCAATCGCACTGCAGCTTGTGGCAGGTTACCTCAGTAACTACCAGTTGAACAGATGCACAGAGTTACAGTAATATCATGTAGACAGTAGGAAATGTTTATTAAACACATGACAGTTTTAAATAATGTTCCATTCCATGTGCATAAAACATTTAAGAGATTTTACAAGCCAATTTTAAAAATTGATTTTTTAAATTGTTGTGTTAATGTTGGTTTGGCTAATAATATCAAATATCATCATATTTTGATGGGACAGTGTTTTGATATTAATTTTTGGTCACCACCCAAGTCTACTGTACCTAATACATGAAATGAATATTAAGATGTTTTGGGAAAAGTCCAACAAAAGTTATTCCCAGTCTCCATCATTTCCTGTTGGGAAGAGACTGACTGAACAGCTGATTCTTTTCATCCCTCACTGACTGACAGGAGTGGTGACTTATGTCGTGCTGAGCGGCGCCTCTCCCTTCCTGGATGAGAGCGTGGAGGAGACGTGCCTGAACATCTGTCGTCTGGACTTCAGCTTCCCCCAGGACTACTTCCAGGGTGTGAGCCCGTCTGCCAGAGACTTTGTCTGCCTGCTGCTCCAGGGCGAGCCGGAGCGACGACCCTCTGCCGCCTCCTGCCTTCAGGAGCCCTGGCTCCAACCTCGAGGCGCCATAAGCCGAGACGCCACCTTACATCACATGCAGCTGCAAACGCTGCCGTCATCTCAGAATCACCACGCCACGCATCTGGACACCTCCAGACTCATCTCCTTCATCGAGAGACGGAAACACCAGAACGATGTTCGGCCAATAGGCGCCATCAAGGCCTTCCTTCACAGTCGCCTGCTCAACCACATCTGATTGGTCGCTGTCGAGCTGATAGAAAGCTGCAGAGCTAGTACGCTGACTCAAATGGTAACGCCCATGATGATATCGACGTGGCAGCACCGACTTGTAGCCCCCAGTGTCTGCACTGTTGTGATCCAGAATGAATTCCTGCCTGCGTTGTCCTATCCAATGATTTATGGTGGATGTGAAGCGAGCTAACTTCAGCTCAGTGTTTAAAACAAAACAAAAAAAAAACCTACTGAGAGGACGACCAACACCAGCGAGTCACACTGATGATGATCTCCTTCCCCCCCACTAAGCCACAAAAGTCCTGCTGCTGCTGACTGACTGACCTCTGCTGATATGCGCTTTGACTCTGATCTATGTTGGTTGGTTTTACCAAGACGTTTAGACACTTTTTTTCTCTTCCCCCCCCCCCCCCCCCCCCCCCCCCCCTCCTTGGCATATTGTCATTATGCCTGCACAACAAAAGAACTGTTTGAATCTGTTTGAGATTTCAAACACTGACTTAGCAGGGAGAAAACCAAGCTTTCTTAACAAGCCAGCGTGAGCAAGTCTTGTGTTTTTGGACAGTGTTAAACAGAAAAAAATAGAACAATATTGTAAAAAAAAAAAAAAAAGAAAAAAAGAAAAAAGAAATTCAGGTTGCTTTTGGTTGAACACAAGAAAACATTTGTTTTTTTGTTTTGTTTTGTAACGAGAGATTACTTTTTGTAAAAGAAGACATGTACAGTAAGGAAACAGAGAATTGTCTTTATTCGTACCTTTTGGGAAACAAAGGTTAGCTAGCGAGTAGAAAGAAAACAAGCTGAATGAGATATGTGAACAAAGTGGCGCCCATCAGCAGGGTCCACTAATTATAGAACAAGATGAAGACCAAAACCATGTTTTCCAGAAACACACTGTAGTTCTGTTAAATGCAATAGTTTGCTTATCCTTATGCCCTCCCACCCTACAGTTTGAAAAAGTGAAGTCATTTCACTGTAGTGTCACAGAGACAGACCTAATTAACTAGAGAAGAAAAAAAATAAAAGCTCCTCAGATTTCTAACTGCATCCGCCTTACTTTGTAAATAAAGTGTTCCTGCCTTTCATTGTCATTTTGAAGAATTTGTCTCAAACAAACAGATGCTATTTCATTTGCTGAGTATTAGTGAGTCCAGTCAGTTGATGGGCAGTTTCAGGGAGCTGAGAAATCCCTGTGAAGCCTTCTGTGGCTGGATTATCACTATAAATAAAACGCTACTAGAAATGCACTCATATTTTGCATCAATTCCCATGTGCAATGTTGCAGCTTTAACGTTTATGCAAATATTTATGAGGACTTGTGTTGTAGCCGTATTCTTAAAAAGGCATGTACGTACCTGGTACTGCGATAGATGTCTGTATTGTGTTAACTCTTCTGTATTAAGTTCAGTATTAATATCTTCAAACCTCCAATCAAGAAGGGGGTTTCAGAAATAATGTATAAAAAAATGTGTATATTATATAGGCACTTATGCTTTCAGTTTGTCATTGTTACATTTTTATTTTCTGTAACTATACCAAAGTAGACTATGCTTTATGTTTTCCCGCTAAGATGTGTTTTTATGATTTATCATGTTAAGTTATGAAAGACCACACTGAACCGAGACGTATGAGTGTTTACACAGGCTCAGTTTGGCTTTATTTATTCTTATTGTAATGAGCAGTTGTTTGGTGGTTTATTGCTGAAAGAACTAATTAACATTTCAGAATCACTTGTCTTTTTTTTTTTTTTTTTTTTTAAAGCTGTGCACAAAGTGGTTTGCTGTGTGACTTTGTTTGTCTTCTGTAGATAGATAGTGTTGTATGTAGTTTTCAGCATCTCTGTTTGACTTCATCATTACTTGGTTAACATTCTCACCAAGCAATAGCTCTGGAAAAAAAATTTTTTTTTGCATAGTGGCCAGCGCACCGTGGACTTCAAATAATCGAAGAATGCTGTTCTACTTTTGGGGAAACTTCTCTCAAAGCTTGCACCACCAATGTTTCAAGTATACTACAATAATCCTTCGATAAAGATCCATCAGCACTAACCTGTATCTGCCATTAATGAGAGCTTTTCCAGTTGTTTTCATTTAAATGAGTTGATGTCTTAAAGTTGAAGTTGTCCAAAACTGATGACTATTTTTTTTTTTTTTTTTTTTCAAGTGCCAGTTGGGTGAGTCTGTTTAGAGAGTTGGATGGAAGTAAAACCGCTTTTTTTTGTTGTTTGGTTTTGTTTTGTTTTTTTTGGTTTGATTGACTGATAAAGTTGCTAACCTGTTTTAATGTCAAAGTAAATAATGTGTTGAATTCAAGGACCCTTGTCAGTCTGTCAAGTCCAAGTCTCTCATTTCATGTCCATTTTATTTATTGGTGTCGAACTAGGTTTCCCAAAAGCATGTTATTACTCAGCTCGTCAAATTTCCATAAGCTCAATGGTGGAGAAATATGATCCAAGTGCTAAGATGCCTTTGGGAATGACCTATGACCTCGTCATTATGTAAAGTTGTACAGAGAGGGTCAGGCAAGGTGCCCATGCCCAGGATGTAGACCTCATATCTATGTCATATTTTATACATAATACACATAGTACAAGACTGCAGCAATGTCATTTTGAATGTCTTATTATTATGACTTTTTTCTTTTGCATGTATATTTCTTTGTACAGAAAATTGTGTTTACATGTTACTATGTGTTGTAAATATTTTATTTTGTCTTCTGTTATTTTGCCATTAAACATACAAGGAACAACACGTCCCTCTACAGCTTTCAATGCACATTTTTATGCACATTTACTCACGCAGATACCGCATGTGCTCAGTTTTGGCAACTTTATTCAGCTGAAGCCAATCAAAGACAACAAATTTATGCAGACCATTTCACCGGTAAACTTTGATTCATTTCAACCTGGAAACTGTGAGAGAGCAAATGGATGGTGTAGGCTTGCATGTCGGTTTATTTTTTGTTTCTTTCAATGATGGTCTAATGTGAACACAGTGAGTTTACTGTATGTGTAATCTGATTTGGGGAAAACCGCGGTTTCCAGCAAAGGATATTAAACCCATGAGACGGAGGAGGCACAGTGATATCAGGTACATGTATTTGCACAGATGAAGATCTGTACAGCTGATAAAAGCACAAGCCGAACCAAAGAGTATGACACTGATCTTATCTGTCCACTGCAGGAGCTGCTGCTGTGTACAAAGCATGTTTTTCCCCACCCTCTGACCCACTTCCAACTTCAGTCACTTATTATCTGAAAGAGAGCTGTGAACTTCTGAGTGAGGTTATTTGGGCAATAGGCTGCTTTTCACACACTTACACGCCTACATGTGAAAGTCTGCCCTTAAAAACTCCAGTAAGTTAAATCATCTCAGAGTTTTAAAGAAACATATGAAACTGAGCTTTTGAATAAGTAGTTTAAGTACTACTTGACCTTTTATTACCTTTTATTTGGTTATCTACCTGAATCTCTTCATGTTTAAGCGTGAGTGTATGTATTGATGTTTTCTGCAAAGGTGTTTATGGAAGTTTGGTCTAGGGTGTGAAATCCCTACAGATTTTCTCAGAATAAGTACAACAACAGCTTGTTTGCATGAAACCACAGATGCTATATCGGTGCAATCATCACACGATCTTGTCATGAGAGTGTCACGTTAAAAATGAACATGCAGCTGCCATAATGTTTCCATTATGTTTGTCATGAGATTTTGAATTTCACATGCCTTGCTTCGTATGAATACATTTTTGTTAGGCCTAAGGGGCCCAAACTGAGGCAAGACTCAGCATCTGGTCCCCATTCTCATTTAAAATTTCCATTACGCTGGCTCCTGATCAGTATCTTTCTTCGAATACTGAGGGAACTCTTTGAATGGCTGTATGCCTAGATGACACTTGTTTATATGACTCATAAATTATTTCTCTGTTTCAGTCAGTTTCAGATGTAGAGAGAGCAGTCAAATGTTGAATTCTGTGTATGAGTGAATGAGGAATTCAGAAGAGAATAGCAGTCCCGAGGGGGAGGATGTTGTCAGACTACTGGAAACCTGACTGTCATCAACTGACAGATGCATGCATATGCAAAGCCAAAATACTCCTACACCCAAACTGCTCTACCACAAGGTGGCAGCAAAGAACTGACAGTCTATTTTGAGAGCTCACAAGCACTACAGCAGTAGTTTGTGTTTTTCATACCATTTTCATATCAGTGCACTTGCAACCAGCTGACATTCTACCTTGAAGGCAGCAGCATTATACAAAATTAAACATACATGTGTGTATGACGCCATCAGCAGCATGTAGCTGCTGTATGCTCACACACTCTTGCTGTTTTTACTCCTGTGAGGCCAGTTGAAAAAAGATGCAATTTTCAATTATTTGCTTGATTCCCCTGGTCAGGACAGACTAAGGAAAAAGTACAACAAGATTTCCTCTTTTCTCTTGCCTGTATTTCCAAATTTTGCCAAATTCCTTCAGCTGCATTGGTCAAACCCTCCCATTCATCTCTTTCCTGATTGTTACACCCTCTTGCAGCAGAGATGCACATCAGCTTAATGAGGGGGTTTACAGTTTGTTGGTGAAGGCTTTTGCACTGTTCTGTTGCTGGTGGGCCTGGACTTTTTTTCTCAGGGACATGGAATCAAAAGGCAACAAGGGGGTAATTGTACTGGCAGGACTATTTGGATGAGCCATTCTCAACATGTCGTAGTGCTGCAGGTCAGTGTAACCCCTGGTGAGGTATTTGGGTGCACAGCAGAGGCTGCGCTGGATGAGACCCAGAAGACTGGGGCAAAGATGCCATCTCTTCATCGGCCCACGCAGCCAAGAACACTGTCCTTTTTCTGGACTGTGTGCTGCTGCTTAACTTTGTGGACTAGGGGAAGACCTTCAGATACACTATTCTAAGATTATTTTTTAGGCTTTTCTGCTTTAGACAGTCACAGGAAAGACAGCATAGAGACGGGATGACATGCAGCAAAGGCTCTGGGCCAAAAGAGCCAGGAGTTCAGTCTTAGTTCAGTCTTAATATTACGTGGGACGTGCTTCACACTTCCCCCTGAGCCGGCCATCTCTATCATAGAGCTATATTTACAACTCCCCAGACAGCGGCATGGGTTGTGCTCCATCAAAAAAAAGTCACCTGACCCCTGAAAAAAACAGGCCTAAGGCTTATTCTTGAGTCCTTGTAGGGGAAGAGGATGTCGTGCGACATCAGAGAGGAGACCACTTTTGGAGCAACTTGCCAGCTGCATCTCCAGCCTCTTTGTCCTGTGAGGTCAAACTACTGGTCCCCCTGCACTTGTCTCTTTCAGTAGCAGATTGTGGGACACAGGATGTGTATGCAACAGGGACTGGATGACGCAAGTGGGACCCCCAAGGCCAAGCATTATCCAAGGTAAGATCCAGGTAAGTCTCTCGGTTTATATGATTTTTATTTAACCTTTTTTTTTTTTTTTTTTTTTTTTTTTTTACCCAGAAAGTCTCTTAAGAACAATTTTGTATTTGCAAGGATGGCCTGCTAAGAGGCAAACTTCCTAAAGGAAAAAAAAAAGAAAAATATGCAAATAAGCAGCAGGCAGCAGAGCAAACAATGAAACCCACAACAGCCATAATCAACAAGCACCACAAGCAGCTGCACAATCAGTGCAACAAAAATATGAAACCATTGTAGAAAAAAAAAGCCACACAGGTAGCAGAGCAAGCAATGCAACAAAAAAGCACAAATCTACAGTTAGAAAACTTGCTGTGAATTAATTATGTAGATGAAAAACAACTGCAGCTATCAGAAGTATCCTTGATAGAATTCTTAAAGCCAGATACAGAGATATGTTTGCCCATTTTTTTGTTTTGTTTTTGTTTATGTTTTTGTTTTCAATTCATACCCGTCATAATGTGCAGAAAACTGAAATGAGGAGCGACCAAGAGGGCTATTTGCTCAGGGAACTGTTGGGAGTACATGGGTGGAGGTTTGGGTATTGCAGGTGGAAAATGATGCATGTGAGAGGTTTTGGAGAACGAGAAAAAACAAGACGGCTTGTATAAATAAGCATGAGCCGGTGGAGTGAACATCTAGTGTGTAATGAAGGCAAGCTTAAGGAGGAGCACAGGGTGCAATGATGGTTTTTATGAGGCACATCAGTTGCAAATCTGATAGTGGGGGAAAGTAAAATAAATAAATGGGTGAGCTATCCCCTTACAGAGGCCATGGCTTTCTACCAAAGTCATTGTAAAGATTCGTTTTGATGTTACAGAGAGCCAAAGCAGTGCAGCGGGTTGAGTAGCAGGGATTAGGGCTAAGGGTTAGTCAGCAATCCAGAACAACTACAAGCAACTTCAAACCTCATCATCGTCTCATCAGTTCAAGTCATTTGAATGCCTCTTGTTGATGGTGTGATCACTTGCTAGTGAATGTAGCCTTGGGAACGAGTACAAAAGAGAATTTAAGCCCTCTGGTTCTGCAGTGTGGTCATCTGTGCCTTCCCCCTGATGGTCTAAACTGATACTCCAGGTCTGAAATGACTGTATACTAGAGTTTCTTCAAATCATTGTGTATTAACCTTTCCTGTGAGGGCTCCATCCCAGTAGGAGAGTAGCATTGAGTCCTGCCCTTGGTTCCTGCATGCAGGACATACCAAAGTGGGTGGACCGGCTTAGCTTGCTATCTATCGGGACCTCATTGTGTTTTCTATGTTTCTGCATGCTTTATCTCTTCCCTATGAGTGGATATAGCAGTCTGCAAAAATCATGACTTGCATCTTCCAGGGGTTTAGTAATAGGCAGTGTGCATCATATCACAACATAGGTTGTGGAGTCTGAGGTGGTTGTGAGTCGGCTGAGGATGGAATTAAGTTGCTGTTTGGATGGCTTGGAGAACAGTACAATGGATGTTATAGTAGTCCATTCTAGTGGTTATGAAAGTGTGGATGTGTGTTTGGGCAGGAGCTCCAGGAGGAAAGAGAGACAATTTGTGGCCAATAATGATAATTTCTGAACTACTCAGGAAGTTGCCATGCATGTAGATTTTTATTTTGGTTTTCCAGTTGGAAGGAGAGTGGTAAATGAGTCACTGATTAGTTCAACCTCCCTCCAAACCCATCAGATAGGATATGGTGGAGATGGTAACACTGATATCTCAGTAAATTAAAGGCTGTAGTTTCATGCATAAAACACTGTTCAGATGATGGGGGGTGCATATTATCTTGAGGTAATCATTCAGTATTTCTAGAAGCTACCCAACCAAGAAGCCACTCAACCAAATGCTTATCTACTTCTAGTTATCTACTATCATCTGAAAATGTGCGTCATTTGATCATTAACGGCACTGCAGTGGCATCAGCATTATCATTCCTTTTAACTATGCAAGTTTTTTTTTTTTTTTTTTTTTTCATTTTTGCAAATGCATAGCAGAGACAGCAGAGGAAAAGTAACTTGCTGAAAGAGGCTGGTTATTTCCTTCCCTTGCTGGGTTGTGGTTTCACTTTACGGCAAGCTTCTTTGCAAGCTCACCACCAAAGATTCTGCGAACGAGAGCACAAAGTGTTTTTGAAGGACCTGTTATATTTATGTTACAACTTCAGCCACGTCCAGGCATGCAACACCAATACAGTGGCGTGAATCAGCACGGCCATCTGGTGCCAATGAATGTTTCCTTATGTAGAATTATTATGCATGTTGTCTGGAAACTGCTGTTTCATCAGTCCACAAGGACAAATCCTACATAGTGTGAATGGTCTGATTTCACTAAGGATCTCATCTTCCACACCATAAAGGCTATATGGAGTGGAATGCATGGGCGTGGATTTGGGTATGGACTGTAGGGACATGCATCAACCCTACTCATGTAAATGTAGCACTGAATTTCTCTTACCAATATTTATTTATTTGTCAGCTGATCTTGTCATTTTAACTCCACAAGGAGCTGGTATAAGATCTCCACAGAGTTGCCACTTGCAGGGTTGCCATGTTTGTGTGTTTTGAGCAAAAAGTGTGTTATTTTTAAAGCAAGATGCACAGGGTAAAGGCAAGACATGGGGGATACCTGACATGATTACCTGGCAACCCTCAGTCTGCGCGACACAGTGCACATGTAACAGTCAGCACTGCTGTAGCTTGCGTGAGATGAAGTGAGCAGCTGGGCTTTATGGTTAAAACATTAGCGTTTAATGATTTAAACATCACAGCAATAAAAATGTCACTGCTGGATAAGTCAATGCTATGTTTACATTTCAGGCATAATTTATTTGCCAGCTTGTGTTCATTGCTCAAATATCTTGGCTTGTATAGAACTGATGTTTAGTAAACTAACATCTAACTAACAGCTTCCATAACTTTTGTACGACCAGACCACAAATGATATTATTACTGTGCGTGTCATTATAATATCAACATTATTTACATGGAAAAGTAGCCATAGCATGCTGATTTGCTTTTGAATGTGATCTATCATTTAATTAGGAAAATCCTGTCAGCAGCAGGTGAAGCTGCAGGGTCTCAGGTGAGCTCTTGTGCCATAATGAATGGCTGGCTCTACATTCATGAGTTATTTGATTGAAAAGAAAAATAGTGGAAGTTTTTGAGGGAAAAAAAAACAGTTTTATTAGCCACAAAAAACTGGCAGGTTCCTCTCTATGTGTAGCTGTGGTTTGCAGTATTGGACAAGCTGTTCCATTTTAGGCAGGAGCACACAGCAGAACTGACAACCGTGCCCGTCGCTGAGTGAGTGAGTAATCAAATGATCAAATTATCATCAAGTTATACGATTGTTTTGCTAACTAAACATGTCAGTCATGTATAGGCCATCACTGGTCAGCCACGTGTCAGTTGCTCTTTCAAAATGAATCGTCACACTGCAGCTCATTCCACATTTCTCAAAACACAGCAGAGACAAGAGATAGAGAAAGTATAACCTGTGCTGAGACATATGATTCTGACGTACACAGCCAAGCTCCTGCGCACATGTGAATTACACTGTGTGGTGCGTCCGCAACAATACCAAGAAATGGCTGTTTCACATGAACGATATTAATATAACCAAGAGACTTACTGAGAAAAAAACCCCACGTTTTTTACATGGAGTGATTATCAACTATGACACAACTTGCACAAGTCTCATTTTTATATTTACTGGACACAGTCCAAATTGTTCCTCCTAAATGCGTGTATGAAAGAGCCTCATCCTTTTTACCCATTGTAAGACACTGAATAAGAGTGACAGTGGTGTGTGTGTGTGTGTGTGTGTGTGTGTGTGTGTGTGTGTGCAGGGGAGTGCATGTGTGCATGCATGTTCATGTGCATGCAGTCTGAATGTCTACTCAGAGATTTTGAAGAACATCTGGTTAATAAACACTTTATGCTTCATGAGGTTAGACATTGCAAATAATTTTGCATTCTGATGACAATATATTGCTGCTATGGAACTTTATGAAAAATCATGGTTTGAAATCTGCTCTCCTGTACAGCCATTGTTCATGGTATCGAGGTCAAAACAGACACTTTCCAAATGAAGTCACAGTCAAGCCATATCCTAGGCTTTGACCTAGTCATGTTTTAGCTGATGTTTGAGTAATGGTTGACACAGTTGTGATCTGTCACACGGAGGTGTTGCGAGTGTGGTCGACCTGTGGCTGATGGTTTGCGAACCATCCTCATCCAGTAACACATGACTAAACAGGGGGAAATTTTTAAAAACTGAAATAGAAATAATGACGACTCTATTTGGATTCTCCAATTTTAATGTTCAGCTTAGTATCTTCCCACCCATGACTCTAACCCTTAGTCAGCAGACAGTCTGTTGTTGCTAAGGGGAGTATTTACCTCAGACATGTTGATATGAAGTGTCTGCACTGACGTAATGTAAAACTCAGCTGATACAAAGTTGATATGTTTTCCAAAAAATGTTTTACTGGTACAATTAGCTATTATTTCTAACTTCAGTGCAGAGTATACTTCATTTTCAAATATTTCACGAGTAAAAATTTTATTGTATCCAAAAGCTATATTTACAGTATATTTACATCATGCATTCCAATGTACAGTACTTGTCAAAGTATAAATGGATTAAACAAGTTTGACAGACGTGCCATGGACATGCTGGTCTTCAGTCCTCTCTCAAAGGAAAGTTCTTGACAATTTTGGTAATTTGTGCTTTTAAAATGTTAAAGCTGTATTGCCCAGGGTCAGTTCTCTCACACACTCACAAACACACATCCAGTCATATGCACACACATATCCCAGCCCATTCTCATTCCCCAGAGTCCCACTTCACATAGCAGTGCTCCTCTCATCCACACTGGTGGTTTGGGAGTAGACTGAACCGTTGATTCTGGAGTCTTGAGGGATGAGGGTCTTCATAATCTGGCACAGCCTGCATGGTGACCTGTTCATCAGCCTCAGCAGGTGCTTCCTGAACTTCTGCCCGACAAACACATACAGGATGGGGTTGAGGCAGCTGTGGGAGTAGGCGATGGCCTCGGTGACCTGCAAAGCCTTTCTGATGGCCTTGCTGCTGTTGCATGCCGCGTAGACATCCAGTAGCTCCAAGGATTTGAAGAATGACGCCACGTTGTAGGGCACCCAGCAGCAGAAGAACACGGCTACCACTACAACAACTAAACGGATGGCCTGTTTCTTGGATGACTGGGTGTGCAGCAGCCTCATAATAATCCTGGTGTAACAATATCCCATGATGACAGCTGGGATCAATAATCCCAGAATGTTCATTTTAAAAAGGCCAAACAATGTCCATAAGTGCCTGTTGGATTCTATATCTCTGGCTGCAGAATACGAGGGAGCACAGTAATAAGTCTTATTACCATTTGTGCTTCTAGACTCTTCTATTGCGAGAAAGGCTATTTCAGGAAAAGAAGCCAAACATCCAGCCAGCCCTGTAACAACAGCTGCAATCACACCGTAGAACCGTGTCCGTGCTCTCAGAGCATAAACAGCGTGCACAATAGCCAGGTACCGGTCAATGCTCATCAAGGTGACGAAAAAGATGCCGCAGTAAAAACCAATAAAGTAAGCACCCAGGACGATCTTGCACATGGCTTCCCCGAATACCCACTGGTCACGGGCTTGGTGGGCTAGGAAGGGGAGGGAGCACACCAGGAGGAGGTCGGCAAAGGCCAGGCTCAAGAGGGACACGTCCGTCATGCTGCGCAGCCGCACACCACAAGCTATGATCCAGATGACCAGCGTGTTGCCAACAAGGCCCAGGAGGAAGAAGATCGAGTAGAGGACTGGGAGGAAATAGGCCTCATAGCGCTCGTACACACACCTCCCGAAATCGTAGTCGTCGTACACATTGTAGTCCATGTAAGGATAGTCGGTGATGTTGTAGATGCTGGACTCTGTGGCAAAGCTGGGAAAGAAATCGTAGAATGAAACATGCATGATTAGGAACTGAGAGTAGGTCAGATCAGGTTTTTGAATAACAATAACAGTACCGATGGTAAATCATCATACACACTCCCTCATAAATTACTGTCTTAGCACAAATAGAGCGATATGGACACAATCAAATCAGATATAGAATTAATTTTAAACTTTTATTGATCACTTTTAAAGCCCTACGTGGCCTCGCCCCTACCCACAGTAACTTGTGCCCTATGAGCCTAGCTGCTGCCTGGAAACTGGGCGTTTTCCCTCGGAGCCGTGCAGCTGTGGAAGGCCCTACCTGAGCAGGTTAGCAAACTCCATATCTCCTGTTTAAATCACTCCTCAAAATGCACTTTTACAAGAGGGCTTTCTTATATAAATATGTTGTTTCTCCTACATCTTTTATTACTAATATTTTTACTGTATTTGTTGCACAACTTTGAAGTTTTACTGTATTCATTGTATGCTTTGTCTTCATCAGGTCATATGTTTTACTTTTTATGTTTCTAATTTCCATTGCTCTTGATGGTGTGCATCATGTTTACATGTTATGTAAAGCACTCTGTAGCTATTATTAATATTAATATTATTATTATTACTAGTAGTATTAGTATTATTATTATTAAATGTCAGGATATGTTTTGTGGAATACTTTGATTTTAATGTTGTGATCATACAGTAGGGATGTGACTATTTAGTAATCAGTCATTAGGAATATGGATGTGATGGCAAATAATAACAGCTATAATAGTTCAGAAAATGATATCCCTTTATTGTAATGCAGCTTTAAAACCAGGCAAACACAGCACTTATTCCTCATCATGATGTTACAATATCCAAAATCTCAGATAGTCTCTCAACATGTTGCCAAGCCCTGAGCACAACTACACATGTAAAGCATGCTTCCACCCCTCTTTGACTGTGACTATTTTTAATTATATTTTCTAGCATTTGCATTATTTGTCAAGCCTCTCTGGGGGAAATGAATAGTAAATCAGTAAATGACATGAAACAGACAGAAGAGTAATAATGGAAGAGAAAACCAATAGGGGGCTAATCAAAAGCAGACTAGACAAAGCAAAACTCCGCTATGAGACCAGATGACAGTACAGCAAACAAAGTGAGAATATTGATCAATACTGGTGAGTATTGATATGAGTTATTGATAAAATCTTACCCATATGAGTAGTCTGTTGAGGAGTCCTCGCCGAAAACACTTTCAGCAACACGAGCAGGAAAAGTCGTGGCCATGGTTTTCCACCTGGAAGTCATTAAAATATGACCCACTTTCTGAGGACCTTCTGATGTTTATACAGTCTGCTGCTCATTTCTACAACTCTGACTGGATATTCTTTGTTTTGTTTTGTTTTTTCTTTTCTTTTCTCGTCTTTTCTTTCTTTCTTTTTTTTTTTTTTTCTTGTTTTGTGCTTTAAAAGTGTATGCAAATTTGTAACACTGTGAGTCCAGAGAAGTGTGCCATATGGACTCCAGGAAACTTGCACATGAAATATTTATGGAGGTGCAAGGGTCAGAGGTCCAAAACAAAGTACTGAGCCTTAAACTAAAATTTAACCCCTAAAAATATTGACTAGCTTATCTCTTATTAAATTTTTGTAATGACTGTTTAAAGGTCTGTGTCTCCTGTGAACTGCATCAGTGTTTTAAGCGACAAAATACGTTACATACTCATACTCCTACATCACACAGGTGATTTCATTTTCTGATGTCTAAATGTTGCAGAGCTGTATAAAATTTTCAGACTTACTGACTGCCAGTGCTGTTAAGAGTGTAGTTGGTGTTGTTCATCCTTCACTGTATTGTTGAGATACGAGGCCGACAGATTCTCTATTGTGTATCCAGTTGGAATGTGCCTTGTGTACACAGCTAAGTTGTCTTGTCTTGTCGTGTTTTGTTTTGAGAGATGTGATCTCAGAGCACTTTTATAAGTATGCACAAAGCTTTTTCCCATAACCCCCCTCCCCAACACACCTACCAGCCAAACCATTAGCTCAACACATGCTGGGTGGTGGGCTGAGGGTTATGTAAACCACAGCTCTGTCGACACTTCCTGAAGATCAATTGCTTTTAGACATACGGTATCTTCTGAGACTCTGCAGATAGGTAAGAAACCACAAGTCCACATTTGCAGCCATGCATGCTCTCTCTGACCAGAGTGCAGACATGCCAACACACAGGCTGAAACTTGCTCAGAGCTCTGCTCATCAAATGGAGATGGTTTAACAAGTGGCACTGCCAGGGGCACAGTGACAGCTGTTTGGAAAGAAGTGTTGTACATAGAAAGCACAAGTATTTTTCTGAGTAGGGATGAGTTCTGACGAACACCTAAAGCCTTAGCTGTGAGTTGGCATAGTAATTTGCATATCTTTACATTTTCCACATACATTTTCATACAATCAGTAACTGAGCTCTAGGTGCAGAGAAACCAAGCAATCTGTAATGTTGTCTCTTTTGCTGCTTCTTTTGTTTTGGTATTCAGACAGGTTGTTACAGCTTGGCCACACCGGTGATATGACAGGTCGTGATATTTGGCAAATCAGGTCATATAGAAGGTGCGGGGCTGTCTCACTGAAACAGTTTCATGACCTTGCCTTGCAGAGCATTGCAGGATGCAGGTGCTCTGCATGTGACATTTTCAGTGGTGTACTGGTAGAAGGTATTGTTTATGATTTAGCTCAATGAGCTTTGCCTTCAGTTCAAAGACAAATGATGAAACACCAGACAATGCTTGTTGCAATTCAACTGTATATACATATGTATATATATATAGAGAGAGAGAGAGAGAGAGAGAGAGAGAGAGAAAGAGAGAGAGAGAGAGAGAGAGAGAGAGAGAGAAAGAGAGAAAGAGAGAAAGAGAGAGAGTTTATTATTATTATTATTGTTGTTGTTGTTGTTGTTGTTGTTGTTGTTGCTGTTGTTATTATTATTATTATTATTATCTTTTTTTCTAGTGCATTTCTCCACAGGTGTCTCTTGTTTCCAGTGCAGTTTCACAAGTAGGGTGAGCTCATCTTCTGGACAGATTCTTCCACTTTCAACACAGCATACCAGACTAGAGGACTTGTTCGGAGACGTTTTTGCAGTAAACACTTGTAAACAAAACATTGTGTGTGCACAGATGAAGGAAGTCTATGTAAAAAGAAGTGCTAATGACAAACAGTAATCATGTCTGCGCATGTAGGCACAGACACATGCACACACATACACACACACACACGCACACATGAATGCACGCACATACATATCAACACCCTTCCGCAAGACAAAAGTGTTGAGAGAGGGTGGTTAAATTTTCCAGTTAACTTGAAGCAAGTAGCAGCAATGTAGTTTTATGCTCTTTTTGTGGGTTTTATTTTAGTTTACAGGAAACAGTAAGATGACAGAACATTTTTAGTCACTGAAAAAAATGAACAAATAAATGAAAAAAAAAAACAAAAAACATTCCATTAAAAAACAGCAATGGCATTTACACGTGCTTTCAATCTCAGAGTTTATCATAAACATTTACATTTTCAGAATGAATCACCACTCTGACTTTACCTCGGAATTTAAGCAGGAGCTATTTTACATCATTTTTAAGTACTTCACACACACACACACACACACACACACACGCACTTACTTACTTACTTACAGCCCACATTGACATCTAACCCTTTCTAAAAGCAAAGGTGAGCCTTTCTCTCTCTCTCTCTCTCTCTCTCTCTCTCTCTCTCTGTCTCACTGCAGTCCTCCAGGAGTACAATGCATCAAATTCTAGTTGACCAGACTTTGTGCCCACAAGTTTCCATGTCCATGCAGTAGGAAGATAGCCTGAATGTATGAACCACTAATATTCTGATCTGACAGCTGTGTTGGAAGTCTCTTTATCTGTGGTGTCTCTCTGGCTGACAAGGCTTGCAGTACTCAGGTGTTCCAAGCGTAGGTATTTGGACAGCACTTTGCGAAGTGACATCCTGAATTTCTCCCCGACAAATGCATAGATGACTGGATTCACACAGCAGTGAGCCAGCGCTATGATCTCAGACACGTGTAAGGCAGATTTGATCATATTGGAAGACTCGCAGTTGTCTATGATCTCATAGATTTCCAGCGTCTGAACGAAAACAGTGATATTGTATGGCACCCAGCAGATGACAAACACACACACTATGGTGAATATCAGCTTGACAGCTCTGTTCTTTTTTGAGTTCCTGGACTTCTGCAGCACAAGGAGGATTTTAAGGTAGCAGAAGGCCATGACGGGAAGGCCCACGAAAAGCGCCACTGTGTTCTCGCTGAAGTTTCGCAGAATCTTCCAGGTGTTCTGTGTGTTGTCCGGGTACACTGGTTGGCATGTCTGGGAATCATCCTCCGTCACCATGTCAGCAAACACCACCTGTGGAGTTGCCATGGTGATGGATATGACCCAGACAATGATGCTTGCTGCTGTTCCGTAACGAAGAGTGCGGGCTCTCAAGGCCGACACAGCATGAACGATGGCCAGGTAGCGGTCCACGCTCATCAGGGTCACAAACAAGGTCCCACTGTAGAGCCCCAGCTATTCAGAAGGAACAAGAGGGAAGGAAATTACATGACATGACATTTGTCCAATTTTAATGCTTAAAGGGACGACAACTGTGCATTTTTTACATTAAAATGATTCTCAACATGCCAAAATTTGTTTTTCAGTATGTGACCTATGCAGCAATGTTAGCCATGAAAACATTTGCTATCATATTGTTTGCTGTGCTAGTTCTGACTAGCAGGACATTTTCAGATCACTTGGTTAGATACTCCAGGGGGAAGGCCCACTCAGCCCTGCTGGAAAGGATTACTGCAAAAAAAAAAAAAAAAAAAAAAAAAGAAAACACATTCTTGAGAACTCCCTTTTATTACTGTTGTTGACTTTCAGGAACTCTCAGATTGTGGTGGGCGATGAAGATGGCACTCAAGAAGAATACTAATTAAGAAAATCCTTGTTTTTCACTCGGTTACCATCTCTTAAAAATGTGGTGGTGATGGAAATGCTTAAAATGGATGGAAATTCCCTACTGCTTAAATTGTTAAAACACAAAATACAGAAAACACGCATTCTTACTGGTGTTGTTGCTTGAGAGGTGCTATGTACAATCATAGTAAGAGGAAGAGGAACAATAACAACAACAACAATAATGTTTTCCCCATCAAAAACCCTCAAATGATATTTCTTAAGGATCACCAAGCACTTTGCACCGCCCTTCTTTGCCCTCCATCCCCATCTGCCCATCAGTTCCATTTTACCATGATATCAAAATATAATTGATTTGTTAAGTGTTTAAGTGATTAAGTGTTCTAAATAAAACACACACAGGCTATATACAGAAACAAATTAGCTTCACCTGATAAGCACCTGTCATCATCTTACATGGAACCCGCCCATTTGACCAAAGATGGTTCTGGGAGGTGTAAGCCCAGAGGGGCAGGGTCAGGGTCATTATCAGGTCAGACAGGGCCAGGTTGAGGAGGCACACATCTGTCATCGTCTTCACTTTAATGTGCCGGGTGAGAAGCCACAGAACTGTGCCATTGCCTGTAGCAAAGAAAAGGAACACAGTGTTTACCCTCTAAATAAATGATACAATGTACCAAAATAAAGGCATTATTTATACAGGAAAACATTTTTAACTCTGATGTAAAGCCTTGACATCACCTAAATACTTAAAATCTAACAGTCTAATGTGTCAGCAATGTGTCAAATGTAGATTGTTTCAGACATACCTATCAGACCAATGCAGAATAGCAGGTAGAGAATAACTGGCAAGACTGAGGATCCCTCAAGCACAGCCGAATCGCAGTCTTGAGCATATTCAAACCCAGAGTAATCACAATTACAGTCTGTTGTATTCATACTGCCAAGTGAAGGACTGGAGCTGGAACTGAGGGGGACAGTGAATGGTCCTTTGGTTAAACAGTTAACTTCATATCAAGTTCTTAGGCATTCTTAGGTGTTCATTTCTTCAGTTTCTATTTTAACGTGGTGAGAAAATGCGACCCACCTTCACTGAAAAGGTTTAGTAAAAAGATATTGCTGCTTAGTAATATTCAACAAGTGATTAATCACAGCCTGTTTTGTTGGGACACATCTTTGACTCTACAATGAAACATGACTTCTTCTTGAACAGTGGTAGACAGGAAAGATGTGCTTCTCCTTTTTCTATTGCGTTGCACAGGATCTTGACTTAAAACAAGAGAGAGAATCGTTTCAGACATTTAGTCAGTGGGAATTAACCTAATTAGCATATTTCAAAAGGAGCCCAAGATGACAAAAGCACTGAGATTTTACTGGAAGAACTTCCATGCCCTTTGCGATGACCTTTTCAGGCACACACACTCTTCAGTGAGTCATGTCTGATTTTCCTAAACTTATACTACTAGCAGCCATTCTTGTCTAGCTCAAGACCAACACAATGTCACCTCAGCTCAATGCAGATCTCTAAATTTACCCTCTTTCCACTGTTTGTTTGAGCAGTGCTGTCCTAGCCTCTGAGGACATGCGTATCAGCTCTAGTCTACCTGACAGTGGACAGCTCTAGTCTACCTGACATGGACCGCATTTCATATTTCTCCTCACCTCATCACTTTTCTCATGTCCCTGTTGTCCATGCCCCTGTCCATTTGCCTGTTTTTGTCCTGGCACCTACCACGACTTAGTTTCTTCCAGTTTTATTGGGGAGTTGGTCCTTGTATGCGTATTGGCTCTAAGGCTGGCGGTCGACCGGTAGGTTTACTGTGTCCCGCTAGAAACTTGCTGTTGTTTGTCTGGTGTTTTGTTGTGAACTTGTGTTTGTGTTTCATCATTCTGTTGGACAGCTGATTGTTGCTTACTTTGGTCTTGGTACGCTCAATCTTTGCGACATCCTTTGAGACACTTAGTTACTGTTCATCAGTTTGAAAAGAAGTGGAGAAAGTGCTCACTAACAGGCATGTAAACAAATTTATGCACAAGATTAAAAATAACTAAATGTTTATGGAAAAATGATGAGGGATGTAAATTTAGCTCGTGAAACAGAACGAAAATCGTTTGTATTTTTGTTCGGTACGTTGTTTTAGTCTTGTAGACTTTCTGTAGGCATTTTTGTCTATGACTCTATATAAACTACAAACTCTTATCCTGATGATAATCACGATGATGCAAACCACATTTCTAAACTACACTCTCACAAATGCACACATATCACCACCTGCTACAACACACTTGCCGACCCTCACTTCCTGTGACTGACGTTATTTGTATGTGTGTGTGTGTGTGTGTGCGTGTTTGCGCAGGTGGTGAGCAATGGTTACTAACAGGTAAAAAATGAGAATAGTTAGTAGTTCAGTGCTTACCACTTTCACTCCCACAGTCGCTGCTCCTCTTAATTAAATCTTCTGATTTTGAGCAACAAGTTCAGAAATCAGCCTGTCAGCTTGCATTGTTTGCTTTTTCTGTCAAATCTCGCGAATCTCATTTCTGGTAAGGCGTACAAATGCATGGCTTTGACATCTCCTCTGCAAATGCCTGTGCCTAGGAGTGAGGTGTCTGTGGTTTTCTGAGAAATGTCCCTTTTATGTATGACAAAGTAGGAGCAGGTGGTGATGATGGAAGTGTTTTAATGAGTGTCAATTCTTTTTTCCCTCCCTTTCCTCTTTCTTTTATATAGCTTTAAAAGAACATTTTTCAAAATTATGCAAATAACATATAACACATTTTCACTTCAATACACAGTATGATAGTGCTCAGTGATGATTTATGACGGCAATTCCGATTTCCATTTTTTCACATTTGCATTCTTTAAATGTTAAGTGAAAAATTGTTGAGAGACACAATAACAATATGCTCATGTTTGAGGAGATTTGTTAGTTTGTTAGTTTTTCTTCTACAGGTTTTGCAGATCAGGCAGAGCCCTTGATAATTGAATGAACTGCTAAGGTCATCAAAGTTGCTGGCACTTTGATGACTTAGCAGCTCATATCACATTTTCTGTGGTAGAAAGTGACACTTGTGATGATGAAACCAGTATAAGGGTCCACACTATGGACATGTTGAAAAGCCCACTGAGATGCCATTGTGTGTGCTTCTTTTTTTTTTTAATTATTTTATTTTTTTTCCAGACTTGTCCAGACTGATACAGTGATCTGTGCACTACTGCAGGTGCATGATGTAAGTATGGTGAAGGTATTAGTTTTAATTCAAAGATGTATATTTCAAATACACATGATACATTATGTAAATAACACAGCTTTGGAGTTGCTGTAAAATATATTTTTTCACTTTCACAGAGCCAGGCTAATGACTCCCATAGGCTTCAGGTCATTACGCTAAGCTAACACGAAATGCTACCCATAGGAGCTGAAATACTGGGCATACAGAGGTGAAAACGGTACTGAACACCTTGTCTCAGTCTGGGTAAGTCGGAAAAAGAATATTTTCCCCAAAATGTTATTACTTTAGTGCATAGAAGGTGGTGTGTGCTATGAATTGGATGTCCTGAGGTTGGTATTCAAACATAGTATCACAATAGATACTACATGAGATGAGATTAAATGAGATGAGATAAAACTTTATTGAGTCCCATAGGGAAAAGTGGACAATTGCAGCAGCAAATATTAACAGAGTACAGCAAAAAGAAACAGGTCATAAATGAGGTTCTCTACATGCCAGCATTTGATAGTTTCAACACTAGAGCAAAGAAGATATAAATGTATATATGAAAGCATGAAAACATAACTACGGTATTCTCTAAAAATACATAAAAATTAAAAAATGTACATATATGAAGGTGTCTTAAGAGAGAGCATCTTCAAGAAGAATATACAATGTGTGAACAATGTGAAAGGCTACAGTACATATACTGTGGATAATGGACAAAAACCTTGGATTATATATATATATTTTTATCTCTGTTAATTTGACTTATCACCAAGCAAGGAAAACAGTAAAGGGAAAGGTTTAGAGGAAAAAGGTATTTTTGAATCATGGAGAACAAAAAAAATATATGTACCTAAACTATGTATATATAAACATGAATACAGGCATACTGGCATACTGTAAAAACAGTTTGGTAATTATTCCATACCAAAACTGTCCACTCTGGTGCTTGTTTATCAATTTGCAGCCTCAGCAAAAAATGTGTGAAAAGAAAAAGGAGGCATCATAGCTTTAAATGTTACATGCAGACGCAGGCAAGCTTTGTGGTTACCCTGCTGAAACCCTAAGGTACAGAGTTTCAGTCAAAGCAGAACACAAAGTTCTTCAATATCAAGGGAAAGGCTTTGCAAAGCATGTGAAAAAAAATCAACACCTTAATTTGTAAAATGCAAATTTATGAGGTGCTAAGATCATACAATCAAAAAATCATTGTGAATTTCTTTGAGAATGATGGTGAGGTGAAAAATCCAGTGCCCTGTGCAAATTAAATCATAAAGTCCCAACATGGCAAGTAGAACACATAGCAATCAGTGCAAAATAAACAAGGATAACATGGTGGACGGTAATAGAAAGAGTACTGGGGTAAAGAAAAATGGTTTCAGTGGAATGGTAAAACATTGTGGGTGTTTGGTGGTCTTAAAACACCTTTGAAGATCTACCATCCACCTACATGATGCGAGTGGAGGTAATCTCCGAGGACCTGGACACAATAGAGCTTTTCCTGAATGAGCTTTCTGACATGTTTCTGGGGGAGACCAGGAAACGACAAGGCACCCACTTCCTCAGCAACCTTTTCACACGCAGCATGAACTTCTGTCCCACAAAGGCATATATTATGGGGTTCAGGCAGCAGTGAGCATAAGCAATGCCTTCAGTCACTGGCAGGGACAAGTTCAACCCTGTGAGCATATCGCAATCATTGATCAAAATCCCTTGGTTGTGCAGGAAATTCAGGAGGATGACGATGTTGTATGGGGTCCAGAACAAAAAGAAGATAACCACTATTATGATGATCAGCTTAACGATGCGGTGCTTCTTGACAGTCCTCATTTTCACCAGTGTGGGAATGATCCTGGAGTAGCAAAATATCATCACCAGCAAGGGAATCACAAGACCCACAATGTTGGTCATGAAGATGTTAAAGTTGTCCCAGATGTTATCTTTGGTGTTGGAATTACATTTCCAATTGAAGTCCTCATATTTCACTTGTGTTAGGGCAAAAACTGGCAGGGAGATGCACAAGCTCAGCATCCACACTACCACGGTCAGAGCAATGCCCACCCTCAAAGTGCGGTGCCGTGCCATGGTGTGAGCGTGCATGATGACCACATAGCGGTCCAGTGTCATGACAACCATGAAGAAGATGCTGCCAAAAAATCCCAGCGTGTGGACGCCTGATGCGAAGTGGCACACAAAGTCTCCGAAGATCCATTCCTCGACAGCAGCGTAGTGGGAGTAGAAGGGCAGGGAGAAGACGAAGAGGAGGTCGAAGAGAGCCAGGTTGAGGAGGCAGATATCCGTCAGGGTGGTCTGGTTGCGGTGTTTCAGCAGAACACACACCACCAGGCCATTACCTTGGAGGAAAAATAAGTTCTTAATTCCCGGTGTACATCTTCAAATCTGCCTAAATTCACGTCTCTGTGTATCAGTTAGTCATATCTTCTGTCTTTCAAAAGCTGCGTTTACATGGACTCTAATATTCTACTACTAATCAGAATAATAGCCTGATCAGAATAAGAATGCCTGATGTAACCACCTCAACCACAAGAGACTTGCCCAATCAGGTCTGATTGGAAGGAATTTTCAATCAGGTTGAGGGGGCTGGTCTAAACCTTTGATAGTCAATTCAATAGGAAGATATTTGCACCTAATAACCATGTAAACATTTAATCTGATCGTTTATCTCTGTTTGCAATAATTATGCTCTTTTTACAGGCTCTCTACATGTCTGCCCACATGGAGGTAATACTGTGTGATGTGACGAGTTTCCAGGAGGGACAGAAACATGGCGGTAGCGAGACACAACTGCTCTGTGCCTGATAAAACTTTTTTGTTGTCAAGATGAAATCTTTAAAGGATTGTTGAACGCCTCCGTGGTCGAGACGCTCGAAACCACCAGTTGTGCAACAAGTTGTCTGAAAAGATGAATGAAGCTGGAATCCACCTATTCATCAAGAAAATCAAAAACCACTGGAAAAGGTTGAAGGCTGCCTATTGCAAAGCTAAAAGTCAAAACGGCAAAAGTGATTGCAACTCAGCCATTTTTCATGTCAACAGTCTTATGGACGACCTGATGAGAGAGCCGCCATTGGAAAACATGACTTAGCCTATATTATATTTATATTTCCAGCAGATTAGACACTTCCCAGCAGGCAGAACTACTTTGTGCATGTCAATAAAAAAAAAAGTTTAAATCATTGGGGCATATAAATGTGCATGCTATTGGATCACTTTCTTTTAGCATCTATGAAAACAGAATCTCAAACAAGAATGATTTAAACTGGGTTTTTGGAAGATATGTCTATGTAACTGCAGCTAGAGTATCAACTTGTAATGTGATGTGAGACATGCATTTCCACATATTTATTTATTTATTTTTATTTATTTATTTATTTATTTTGAACATATGCACATACACACAGACTCATACCTATGAAGCCAATGATGGTCACCAAACTGTAAAGGGTGGGCAAAAACACATGGCTGAAGTTTCTCACGCTGCTGTTGTTGCACGGGGCATAGTTCTCTGTGTCCTCATAATAAGCGGAATAGTCGGGTGTAGTGGTATTTTCTCCATAATCTGCAAAGACAGGAATTTTTGTTTTCAGTTAGTTGAATTATGTTCATGTGTGGAAACATATTTTAAATAGTTTCTCCCAGGGCTTTCAAATAAACGTTCGAAAGAAAATGGTCAGGTTGCCTGTATTGACAAACAATGATATCTACAGGCCTGTTAACCGTGGATCTGATAGGGCTACTGTCAGATTGTGTTTTGCTGTGATATAAATCCACACTTAAGGTTCACTGAGACGGCGGCTGACAGTGACTCATGCTGGCTCTTTCTGACACCTGGTGGCTCACACAGGTCATCACTGATTACTTGGAAGCATTCAGTCAACTCGAGAAATATTGGCACCCGTCATGAAAATAAGCAAGCACGGCTGCACATAATGAGCAACACACAAAATGGGTCATATTTTTGGATGCAAATCTATGGAGGGGCTGTGTGCTTATATCTTAACAAATTATTGTTTTTTTTGTTTTTGTTTTTTGTTGTTTTTTTTTTTTTTTAAACACAAACATTTATTTAAAGTATTAAAAAAAAATCCTGCAAAGCATAGGTTATTGGCATCTTTCCAGTTGATGTTTGGTGAAAGCTTCCCTCAGAGAGGAAAACAGCACTGAACTTCCTCTTATAATGTCTGACAATGCTGATTTGGCTAGTTTTGATTAAAAATATCCCGTTAGAAGAAGTCGCTATATGTCATCAATCATAACAAGAGCTCCCACCAGCCGCAAAATAGCCCCAAAACATCAGTGATCCCCACCATATTTTATACTGTGGGTATCAGCTGCTTTTTTTCTGTCTTTGTTGCAAAAACATGCTTGCAGTGTGCACAGAAAAAAAGTTCAATTTTGGTTTAACCTGACCACAACACATGATTCCAACTGCCATGGGCCGCTCTCAGTGAGAATTACTTTTCAAGTTGTGCAAAGAGCGTGTCGACGTGAAGGTGGCGTCTAACAGCTGATTTTAAAACTTGATAATGCCAAGACTGTGCTAAACTGTGCAGATTTGAAACTGTTCAACTCTTTGGGAGCTTTTTGATTATTACCCTGACAGTGCTCAGTGTTTTTTTTTTTTTTTTTTTTTTTTTTTTTTAAATCCATTTATGTATTTTGATTCCTATATCTTTGAGGGAAATAATACTACTACTAAAAAAGTAGTGGTAGTTTCCCCAAATATTTGAGCAGAAAATTAAAATAAAATTAAAAATAAATAAAATAAATTAATTGTTTGTAATTTTACAGTTATTTTCGCTCATTTTTCCAAGGGTGATTAACGATTCTTTGTGTTTCTGGATTACTAGTCATGCATGCATTTCGTTTTACGGATTTACTGACATGTACACAAAAGATAAAAGATCAAGACAAAAACCCAGTTCTGCCCATTTTCTCATTTCAGCAACACTTTTGTGTCGAATTACTCAAGACTTTACAGCAAATATAGGCTCATATATTTGTTATCAAGTTGCACAAAAATCAGCAATCCTCTGATACTTTATAGACTGTGACAAAAGGTTATAGTTGTTGAAAATGCACTGACCTGACATGGTGAGATTTCAGTATTGCCTTTTCCTGTCCAATAATGCACCCACAATCACTCTCCCTGTCAGTTTGCTGTCCTCTGTGTCCTGGGAGTCAGCTATACACAGTGCTGAAGTGGCTGTCTACAACTGAACAGTCCCTTATAGTGATGGGTGGCAGTCATACAGAAGTGCTAATCTTGTTTCCTGTACATGCCTTTATTGTGAAAGCAAGATTATTATCTTGAGACCACTGCTCACACTGCATACATTATATTATTTTTAGACAGCCAAAAAAGTCACACAAAACAAGCAGCACATCCCAGAACTCTATGGGTTCTGATATGGTCACAGCTACTGGGGAGATTTTCTCAAATAAGATAAGATGCTGATTTTGGGTTAAGGAGATGCAAAATTGTCTTCAGTATGTTTTTTTCAGAGACAGAATTGAAATTTATTTGGAGTTAGATCTATCATAGCAAAATGGCAAAGTATTAACACATGCAGCCAAAACATAAATAATCATAAATCCTACAATAACCATATTTGACAGGTAGGCCCCTATGCCCCACCGTGTGCAACCAAAGTCAGCTACTGGACCACAACATCCTCTGATCCCCAACTTTATACACAGATCTGAGCATCCGACATACACCAAACCACCATCATGACTCTTTCATGTTTTCTCCTATCTGTGCACAAAAATGAAGAAAGGGAAGTGAAGTACACAAACCAACCACAAACTGGCCCTGTCATATGACTGATACTAAAAGTGTCAAATAGTACACAACATGCTGTGTGAGCATGTTCCACCTCTGACCATGCATTAACACCATCGAAGCAAAGTGATGCCAAGTCTGTTAGGTGATGGAAAACACTTGCTGTTTTGTTTGTGACCCCAAATGCAACATTAATTTAGGTCCTAACCTATAGTGTGTAGTGCAGCAACATGTTTTTTATTCCTGTATATTATAAATTCATGTTGATTTACTCTTTCACTGACAAAAGACCACACCAATTGGATTCCAATTTGAAATAGCCAGTTGTATAGTGGAGAACCGAAATGATGTACTGAGGGTCCAGGGAGAAGGATGAGGGATGAAGGGATGGAGGGATGCGGGTCGAGGGTTATGTGTTGAAGGGATGTAGGGATACAGGTAACCATTAAAGGATGAGTGTCTGGGGATGAGGGGAAACTATGAGGTTGAAGAATGGAGACGTGCCTAAAGTGCCTACAAGTCTCAGATTGCTTTGTGATTAAAACCAACAGATGTCAGGGATGAGAGTGATCTACCAAAATTACTAAGCAAGTCAACTGCCAGCAAGCATACACAGCTGACTGCAACTGCTGTTAAAGTATTTCCTGCGGATTTCTTTCTTTCTTTCTTTTTGTCTCAGAGCATGCTTGGATACACAACAGTGTTACTATTTTTGCCTTTGCTGTTTGAAGAAGTAGTCCTTCCTTTTTAAGTCTTGTTTGGTATCTGTGTTTTTGCCGAGTGCCTTTTTGCAAGGCACTTCACCCTGCTTTTATGCATGAATGCTTACAAAATATAAAATGTCCTCTTCTTCTAAAATTGTTACTATGACTATGATTAGTGTTATCATCCCAGTGTTAGAGTATTTGGCCATCACACTACCTGACCCTGCTCTCCGCGACAGGCAGCCACATTCCTGGAACGCACAGCACACGGACATGCAGTAGTCCTTGAGCGACCTCTTGTGGACGATCAGGCGTTAGTCGTACAAGGGAGGAGTTACAGCTGAATTAGTTATCACAAAGCATGCCGGGAGAAATGGTTTGAATTCTCATTGTGGAATTTCAATGAGATATTGTATCAAGTGACGTTTTTGTCCTCTGCATAGTTTAATAAGAGGCCTGTGGGCCAAATGAGTAATGTGCAAAGTTTGCATCCTTGTTTTCTTCTTCCTCTTGTTCTTGCATTGGTGATGCCATTATCATTATTATTGATATTGTTGTTGTTGTTGCTGTTGTTGTTGTTAATGCTGTTGCTGCTGTCGTTGTCGTTATTATTTCATTTGTGCTGCCTCGTTTTATTTCAGCTGTTATTGCTGTAGACTGTAGTTAACACATTTTAACACTTTTTTTTTTTTTAATTTGAAACTTGTTTATATAATAAGTGCATGCTCGAGTCTGTAATTGCGTTATGCTCTCGTGTACTCTTTCGTTTGTGTTTGTGTGTAAATATTTGCGCTCCGCTTTTACCTGCAGCGGTGCCGCCGCTTGCCAGCTGGTGCCGCTCAGTGAATCTCCAGTGAGGATGATTGACGTGAGATCTGCTGACGAAGGCGGGCTGCAGGGAGCTGCGTCAAGTTACACAGACAGAGCCAGGAACGGAGCGGAAGTTAAATGGATTGCCTTCAAAGTTAAAGTATAAAACTCAGAAAAGGAAGACTGAAAACAACTGGAAATATATATATTTTTTTAATGAACGTACGTTTAGAAATTCTATGTATTGTGTTATTTCAACGTATATCAATGCATGCTTTATATTGATACTACTACTACTACTACTACTACTACTGCTACTACTACTACTACTACTACTACTACTAATAATAATAATAATAATAGTGCCATAATTTGTCCATATGTGCAGTACATGCATTAATATATTCAGTACACAACTGTATCAAAACAAAAAGCTTTGATTAAGTTGTAATCTTCTCTTTATCTCTTCTCCCTTATAACTGGTATAGACTGAATGAGCAACTCAGTAAGACACTGTGTTTTCTCCTGGATTCATCTCATCAGTGCAAGTCCACTTTATGAAAAGTTAGTGCCTCTCGTATCTTGATATCAAAACACACACAACAGAGCCATTTTTATGTATCATAGTGTCATATTTTATAGAGTCCCTCTTTGTTAGACTTGCTTACTCAAAAGTTGCAGTACTGTATGTTTGCAACTGAGGCTTTTATTTAGATTTGAACCGGATGTCGCGTCTCTGATTTGGCTAGGTTGATACGGGTGAAGGGAAGATCAGTTGAGGTAAAGCGAAGATTATATCAAGTGGACTTGACAAGTGCGAGAATGAGTCAGTAGCGTTTTTGGACAAAGTAAGTTGTTCCTCTTAATGATATAAGTTTGTTCAGTCTCGTTGCGAAGTCAGTTTATTTTAGCCTTCGCTGAGACTTTGCGGTCTTTGTGCCTCAGGTCACACTGAGTGACCGTGTCATCTTTGCGCACTGTCACTTGTGGTATGGTCTGTCTGTTTTAATAGAAAACACATTACGCAGGCCTGGAAAATGTGTCTGGTGTAACTTTTCCGTGCTCCCAGGTGATAAATGGACACCCACGGGGTTTAGGAGCAGAACCTGGCTGTCCAAGATACTGAGGGTATCACTTGGAGTTGGATAATCAAAGTGCCACATTCACAGCAGTGATGGAGTCCAGCCGACCGCCTGTAGGGTAAGGCACTATTTGAAAATAACTGTCGTCGTCGGTTTGAAATGTTTGCCTTTATTAGCCTCTTCAGTTGTACTTAAAAAGTCTCCAAATGAGCATTTTAATGTGATTGAACTCGAGCAACAACCTATATATACTGTGTGCTTAAATCACATTAGTCATTGTTTGTATTAAGGCTATAGAGTGTGGTTTACAGTTGGCTATGAAGTTCATTGATTGTCTGACTTTTGATTCCCTCAATACATCAGTTTAGAAAGTTCATTCTTACAGTGAGAGTGACATTAGAAGACTTAATAATGATTTTTTTCCACTTTTGGTTTCTTATTTGTGATTAATGAGGGCTGCTGAGAGGCTGGTTCTGGCTGATCCCAGCAGCTCCACCGTACAGGCTGCAGTGACAACAGAGAGAGCATTCCAGCAGGCAGAGTAGCCTTCCCTCTGCATTCACCTTCAGTCTCAGCTTTGCCACACACACACACACACACACACACACGAGGCACAGTAAGTCCGTTCAGGAGCTAAGCTTAGTGCAACAGTGCAGTTTGTTTCTGTTGGAGTGAGGCTGATGTGACCCCTGTCGGTGGAGCAACAACAACCGTGGGTGCCCGCCACAAAAGTGTCTTTTATTGTATTGTTTGAGGGCTTGGTTCGTAAATGTGCTGTCTCTTTGGCCCTTTTGTCACAGCATCAGTTGGCCCAATGTGTTGCTGTAACTGCCACCTCTTCCCATACTGTCTGAGACAAAGACAATACAGGAATATAAGGTCAATCCCACTGGTTAACTGCTGATTATAGAGATACTGTGTAGGGAAATGTCACCTGACCACATATTACCCTATGTTCTCTAACAGTGCATGCAAGCTATGACTGCGGTGGACTTCCTGTTCTAGTGTGTATTTTTTTTTTTTTTCATCCCCTGTATTTATTCATTTATGCATTGCTGACAGTGAATTTGAATATCACAATGCGCTACTGTTGAATATAATATCCACACAGGATGTAGCCCATTCGTTTCCGGTTTATCTTGGAGGTAAACAGTCCCTGGCCTTTTAGATAACAGGTTGTTTGTCAAACCGGTAGAACGGTATTGTACAAAGTGATAGAGTGTACTCAGAGAGGGTTTTCATTCCCAAATTCCGACTGTTCAGTTTGGATTCCGACTGTTAAGTTTGGATTTTCGCAACATGGAATTTTTCTATTGTAGTTAGTTATTTCCAATATGTCGGTGATTCTATCCGCGGAAAACCTACTTTTCAAGCAGCCAAGCATAATGAGCTATATTTCCATGCCATTACTGTTTTGTAACCGCTGACATTTGTTTTTTTTTTTTTTTTTTTTTTTTTTTTCCAGTAGTGAATATCTTATTTGTTCAAGTTTTGGTAGAGGACCAGAGAGGAACAGACTTATTACAACTTACTACAAACTTGTTATTAAGGTCAAGAGTGTATAATGTCTTAGTGGATATGCACAAACTGTCTTTAGGATAAATAACCTCTTTTTCAGTATCAGTTGTGGACCTGGGTGTTACCTGGACATTAATGATGGTAACCGATTATATGTGATGCTGACTTCATCAAAACTAAACTTAACAGTGTTAATTTGCACTGGTTTTGTAGAACCTTCCATACAATAATCTTGAGTTAGTGTGTTTTGTAAAAGTGCAGCAGCAGTGCAGTTAGGATGTAATTATAAGTGTGTTCTGCAGTTCTTCAGATCTACAGTATGTGGTGTGATACTGTTGGAGAAAGTGTTGAAAAGCTGAAGGAAGACAGATCTAGCTCCCTTCTGACGTTTCAACGAAAGGCCACCTTAACCAGATAGTCTTTAACAGCAAGGTTTTAGACAGCAGAGATCGTTTTGGCTAAATTACAAAGTGGACCGGTCACAGTGTCAGTTGACAACGGAGCTAAAGTGCTTTTTCACTGCGTCTGTGTGTGACATCTCTGTCCATATAAATTACCATGACAACTCCCATTGTGTTGTGATCTCTGTCTTTCGTCATCACACAGGGAGTTGCTATTTTACTACATTTCCTGGTCCTAATGAAGCCCAGTCCATAAAACCACATTCACACACACACACACACACACACACACACACACACACACACACACACACACACACACACACACACTCACACATACACACACACTCACACACAGAACAGATGTACAGACAACAAGGGAAGACGACACTGTTCTTTTGATGGAAATAAATTTGTATCTGGATTTTGAAATCTGAGCAGTCGGTGAGAGAGTGAGTGTGTGTGTGAATGTGTGTTTGTGTGCATGTACTTCAGCGGTGACAGAGAAGTGGACTGAATGAAGTCTTAGTTTCTAGCTCTACAAGCCTGTAATTAAGGACAGACACAAAAGACGACTTGCTCTCCTACAAAGTGAATGCTGGCTCCTCACAGGGTGAGCTGCTCTGAGATCAAGATTAGCCAAATCTGGCAGCTAACATGCTGGTGAAGATGAACGTTTTGTCATTGTAATGACATTTCCTTAGGGCAATGGCTGTTTACTTCCTCACCTCAGGACTTTGGAGAAAATTTGGAGGAGTTTTGGATATTGTATAATCAGTTTTTAAATGGGGATTTTTAGTATATGTGTGTGGTACATCACTTGGCCTTCAGATAAACCTGCTCCTGATTTGTTTTTGCTCCTTTGTGTGGGTTGAATCACTGTGTGTGTTTATTGTTCTCACAGCAGTTCCAGTCCTCTGTCTAAAAATTAGCAGTATACACAGCAGTCTTAATTAGCACGCTGGTGTTTTCTTCTATACATGTCTGGACCTGGTGTGTGTGTGCGTGTACTGAGAATGAGCCAGAGCGCACAAAAACACTTCTATGAATACAAGCAGTTTCAGTCCAGAGTCCTCTGATTGATGTGGTTTTGTTACACTTTCAATATTATTTTCATTATTCGCCTTAACAATAAGTTATGTACAAGCAACCTACACAAACAATGCAGAATGGAAAGAATTCACAGCTCAAATGAATTCTGTGTTTATTGCATTCCCTATGAAAGGCTTTGTCCTGACATTATAGTGCTGTTATAATCTTCAAAGGGTTTAACAGACCTTTCAGGAGTTTAACAGACCTTTTCTGTTTCTCTCTTTTCTGGAGAGGTAATCACTTATGGCATCAGGGCCTCATGAGTTTACATTTGATCACATGGTCCAGTTGTCTGGCAGGATGAACTTCCCACACCCTCACTCTGATAGACACCTTTGTTGACATTTATTACCTTGTTGGCTCGGTGCAGTCCCAGCCTTTTGCATCTTTTAAAGGTGCATTGTGCTGAGGGATGATTTCAATGAAAACCTTTAGATAGACCTACAGCTGCCAAAAAACGTGGAATGAGCATGTAATTTATGTAGACCCAAGCATCAAATTGCATGCTTATTTGATGTTTTCACTGACACTGATCCATGGCAAATTTACATACTGCATCCCTTAAGACAAAGAAGCATCCTGTAGATTTTATGTTAGCAGGCCTCAAAGGGCCTCATGACATACAGTGAAATAACAAATAAGTTGCCTGCAATGTGGCGATCTGGGCTGCCTCACTCTTGGTAGCTCTTACATTTGTCATTAAATTATGTGGTTGTGCTTGCATCTGTGTCTTTTCAAAGTGATATTTTCATGGAAATTCCAACAAAGGCCAAGTAGACAGATAATCCAGATAAATACAGCATGGAATGACAAATAACAGCCCATTGCTTCTCAGACCACACCCAGGGATAATTACTGGCTACCAATTGTCCTGTTTGTGCGTATGTGTGTATGCCACCAGGCACATGCTCATTAATCAGCCACATGTGGCTGTTGGACTTAGCCCTTTATTTTCCTTTTTTTCATTGTGTGTTGTTTATTGTATACATGTGTGTCTGCAAGTCCATACAGTGTCCTAAAACAGTGGTTTTCTAAGTTGGGTCTGGGGACTCTCAGGGGTCCATGAGGGCCTTCCAAAAAGTCCTCAGCAAAATGAGGAATAGTTTAAGTTGACTAACTACAACAATTAATGAAAATGTTCTTTGAATCACAGTGTGGCCAAGGACAATGTCCAGGTCGCAGGAGCCACAAATATTATTTATCTGTTTTTTGTTTTTTGTTTTTTTAAAGTAAAATGTGTGACAAAATACCTTTATAAATAGAGTATTACAGAGATGCCTTGACATACAAATGATACTTTCCAGAGATAAAAAAAAAAAAAAAAGAAAAAGAAAAACCATGTTGGTTTGCTACAGACCTCAGCAAAAATGACATCATCATCATCATCATCATCATCATCATCATCATCATCATCATCATAATTTTCTGTAAGATATCGTCTATCATAGCACACTGATGTTTGTGGCTGGCTGTAAAGTTCTCATGTACCACTGTACTCTGTATGCCAAGGCTAACTGCTCTTCATTATCTATTGGAGGCAAACACATTGCTCACATTCATTTGAAGGTGATTCTTGGCATGCTTCACTCCCATCTTTGCACATCAATATCAACAACAGCTGGAGTATTTGGTTAGTTTTGGTTTACAAGAAAAAGATTATAGGCCTACTGTTGAGCTGAGGGTGAAATATAAGTTCATGGAAGCTGGTTCTGGATGCCATTTGTGTAGGAGACAGCTATTTTATGTAAATTTTTGTCAAAGATTTGATTTTATTTATTTGGTTGCTGTATATTTATGTGGCTGGGACAGAAGTAACCACCAATAGGAATTCAGTGGTGCACCTGGGTGTCTTTTGAAGTGAAACCATCACAACATGGCTGCATGAACACAGCAGGTCAAGGGTCCAAACTGACCTTCATCACTTGACATATGTTTGATTAAAGCTATTTATTTATTTACTAAAAAAGCTGAAGAAACATGCAATCATTTAGCCTTACAGGATAATAAAATATGCTGCCTATCAGACATCATCATCCTGAGAGATTCAACACTGCCAATGAAAGGGCTTTCCTTGTTTGCTGTTTGAGTAAAGTGGCGCCGCTTTGCTCAGACAGTAAAACAATAAAATAAAATATTAAATTATATAAATAAAAATATTAAAGAAAATCAACTCTTCAGTTGTCAAAACGTTTGTCTCTGTACTCTCAGCATCAACCACTGTATCTGCTTGCATTGTGTTTGCTGGCGATGGTACCACTGCTGTCCCACTGTTCCCAAACAATCCCACAGTGCATTTCAGACACCACGTGATTAGGCAACATGGTGGTACAATGTTGGGCTGCACGATATAGACAAAATTTCATACCTTGATGTTTATGCCAAATATCTTGAGAGTGATGCGATACACAATATGACTGTGGGTTCACACTTCACAAAATATTATTTTGATCAAAACAGACTAATCACTGTCTTAGGTGAACTCACACACACAAACTACTCTCCAATTACATTAGTAGGATCTCTGGAACCCAACTTCGTAGTGACTCAGAAACAAGGCTTGACATTCTTTGCTAATCATATTTTTTCCCATGTTTTTGGAAGAAATCAAGGGAATTTGGATTTATGTGATAATTTGTAATAATATGTAATCTGTATGCATGTAGTAGATTCATCACTTTGGATTTATTTGGCAAGTATGACACCAAGACAGTTTCATAACTAACACAAAGCAAAATATTTTTGGAGGTTCAGAACATGAAAAAGTTTGAAAATCCCTATGACCTAAATCATTCTCATGCAGTAGATGGGCTAAGATAATGTTACCCCTCAGTGGCCTGCCTTTTCCTGCTTGGGTCTCAAGCGATGGGAGATTTTGAGACACATGCAGAGGCAGCCTCCCCACCCAAAGCCACACCCTGCACAACATTTTCTGCATTTAGAGTTTTAGGGTTTGTGTGGTGAACTGCTAGCTGAATATTGCTGAGTAAGGGAGTTCCCTAGTTTTTCGACTGACTTGAAGGCTTTTTGTGTTTTGCAAAGGAAAAAATAACATTTTAGTGTACTTTTTATGCACCCACATCTGCACATGTAGTCATGTTTTTTGGGTTAAACTGAAGCCAAGGGAGGCGAGACAAAGTGCTTTGAGGCGGTGCACTGTTGGCAGTGGTACAGGATGTGTCGGGCAATATCTGTGTCCATTTTACAGACGAGACCGCCCTGTTTCAAATACCCACACTCTGCGTTAAATATAGCGCTGAGAGGGTGTGGATGCAATGCTTCCTTGAGCTTGTTCTGAAAGTATGGAAGCCCAAACAAGTGTGTTCCAGATTTATATCTGGCCAAAGTCCACACTGACTGAATGTATTAGAATGAAAACATCTTACATTTGTTCATTGTCTCAGTTTGAAAAATTGTCTGTGCGTGATCACGCACGTAGCAGACTGATGGAGCTTCTGGTTGTTGCACTTTGTTTAATCCAGTTGCATATGGTTTAGGTCTGTCCATAATACTACACAGATGAGATGAAGGTTAACTGCATTCACATATTAACATTATATAGGCACTTTGAAAAACTTCTTTTATCTTTAATTGATTGATATGTGCAACCAAATTTCAAATGGTTAGTGCACCCAGTAGTAATTTATTGTAAAGACAGGTTGAATGTAATTGATGGGTTTTTGGTCTGTGCACAATCAAAGCAATAGTGGCTGTTTGTTGATTTCCCCCTAAGTAGGTTCAGAATTAGAAAAAACATTTTTTCTTTTCCAAATTTTTTTTCCATGTTATACAACATTGTCACATATATATTCTGTATCTGCTGGTTGCAGTGCTTCATGAAAGCAAGATCAAGCTTAAATTGAGTGAAATATTCAAACCCACAGTGCCATTGTTTCATGGCTCCCGCATTCACATCAGATAGTAAATGCTGAGGTGTCATGGATCATATTATACACATTTCCTTGCAATTCAGCAGGGCATATTAGGTATCTTTGTAAACTTACAAAATTCATATGTAATGATGAAACCACCGATGGGAGCAGCACAGTTTAAAGAAGGTAATATGGCTAAGGCTAATATGGCTAAGTCTGTATTGATACAATTTTGTTCCTTTGGCTCCACTGTGTTATCTGACAGTTGACAATCTCTGTCCCAGCTCATGACTAGTATTGGCAATCAGTGTCCTACCAGACATGTACAGTACAGGGTATCTGTCTCTACACTTGTTATGCAGCTGCTCTAGACTGCTCCAGGCTATTTCTGGAAACCTGCTGTCAGACGGTAGTCACTGTGGTAAGAGAGTTTGTGGAAGAGGAAGACCGACGTGTTATGTGTGTGTACAGAGTGGAGGGACCACTCTAACAGCAACTGTTATCAGATTTGCTGATGGAGCAAAGATGAGGAAATGCTTTTCTTGTGTATTAGTTTAAATGTCTTTGATTAATACTCATTCTGCAGCAAGGATTTATCTACATTATTGAGGGAAAAAGTACCACCTTTTATTAGCATGTCAGTAATCTAACAGAAAGTATCATTGTCAGGACATAATTACAAAACTATCACTTTCTGTGTCAGAGCCTTACATCCCCACAGTTTCCAATTATTGTCCTACTTCAAGTTCATGGAGGCATATAGTGCCCTTCAGAATTAAATATAATGATATCTTTGACTGAATACCTCATTATCAATATTATGATTATATTGTAGGGATCACTGATAGTTCTTTAATAAAATACACACAAGACAAGCTTTAAGACACAAGCTTTTATAAACAGTCCTTGGTAATGTGGATATGCTTTTCGTCACTTTTTCTTAATCTTTATTAGTGCACATATACAAGGTTATTCAGTTGATGTAATTCACCATAAGACATCCAACAGAAGTAAGTCAGGGGGTTACCTAAAAGCTGCTGTTTGCTAAAAAGCAACACAGTCTGTTATATAACAGTCTACTCTCATCTGTCCAGCTGGATCTCTAATTGAACAAGCAGCTCAGGGAATAGAGAACACACTAATGGTTGTTTCCTGTTGTTCTGCTTCTCCATTCCATCTTTCCCTCCTTATGATGGCCCTTCCCTCCTTCCATCCGTCCTGTGGGACTGCACCCATCTATCCTTTCCTCTTTCCTCTCTGCGCATAAGGGGCCTTGTGCCACCTTAGAGAACTCCTCATTCCTCTCTATTTTCATTTTCTCGCCCCTTCCTTCCTTCTTCTCTCCATTCCTCCCACCTCTGTAGGCCTACATGCCACCCAAGAGCTTTCTGTCCACAGCAGCTGGTGTCCAGGGAAAGAGACAGTTCATATGAAATGACTATGACACATTGTCTAGTTCCAACAGGAAAATAAGTACAATGACC